>NW_017566846.1:577665-757580 GCF_001661335.1 Babjeviella inositovora NRRL Y-12698 | reverse complement strand
AGCGAACGACGCATCAACAAAACGGCCCCAGCTCCGTCGGAAATCTGAGACGCATTACCTGCGTGGGTGGTGCCGTCTTTCTTGAATGCTGGCTTGAGCTTCCCAAGGGAAGCGGCAGTAACACCGGCACGTGGACCCTCATCAGTGTCGATTGTAACAGTTCCAGACGCGGTTTTAACCTGGACAGGGATGATTTCGTCCCTGAACAAGCCCTTAGCAACAGCCTGTTCGGCTTTGTTGTATGAAGTGGCGGAGAATGCGTCCTGGGCCGCGCGGTCGATATTATACTTTTCAGCAACATTTTCGTTGGTAATCCCCATTGGAATACTGCACTTAGATGCCTCTGGGTCATCGAGAACCAGAAGGGCAAAGTCAGGAATAGGGTTCTTCTGGTTGTATGACAGTGACATCGACTCTACCCCCGCAGCTAACCCACAAGTGATCTGACCGGCTATGATCTTGTTGGCGATGTCATTGACAGCAATCAAACCGGAGGAGCACTGTCTGTTGATGCCGATGAATGCGGCAGTGTATGGGACCCCCGCTGCCAACATGGCAGCCCGGTGCTCCTTGGCACCAGAGCCAACTTTCAAAACATTACCAACGGCCACATCCTCAATCAAGCTTGGGTCAAACTTAGGCGTCTTGGAAAGCAAACCCTTGACTAGTCCAATCAACAAGTCCTCGGTACGTGTATCCTTAAAGCCACCCTTGAAGCCCTTGGCCAAGGCGGTTCTGTAGGCAGCAACAATAACGACATCATCGGTATTCTTTTGTTTGATAGCATTCACACCGCTCGGGTTTAAGTGCGAAGATACTTGTTGTAATCTGTTCATTCCGTTTTTGAGTCTATAAATCAATGTGTGAGAGAATAACCGGAGGGAATGGGCGATGGTGGCTTTATACGGAGCTTCGTTGGGCGGAATTTCACTGTGCGGGGATTGGAATTCCTGCATGCAGTGAGATCCGGGGTACGAGAAGGATGTCTGCTTCCGACAGCGTCCCTTCATATGATCAACTGGCTGGATCTGCTTTTTTTTTTAAACAATACCTGTATGGCTAATCAATATCTGAGCTTGGATAGTTAATTCATAGAGGCTGTGATTAGCCAGTTCTATACTAGTTCCACAATCTCCATGCCCTGAAGAGACGTAATTATCCCGATTCCCAAGTTATGCTAATACAGACTCTAGCCTCTGACAGGATAGCAAGGGGTTTGTCCCTCCCATACCGTATATCTTGTAAGCTCTATTTTGGTTAACTGACTAATCGGAATGGAAACTGGACCTTGCGGCTCTTTCGGTACAACTTATTTCGGAGGTATGTAGGTGTAGACAGATTTCAATTGGTATAGGTTGGGGGCTTTGGTATATGCTGGAAGCTTTGGTATATGCTGAGGGCTTTGGTATAGGCTGGGATTCTATGTGGTATTAGCCTAATAGATAATAGCCATCTATATGACACCCCAGATGAGTTAAATGGTAATGATTTAGCCCCTATAACAGAATAGAAGGCTAGTATAAAGATGCGCCTCCGTATGACCGAAACTATTAAAGTAATCCAAACTTAGTTTTCGAATCCCACTGATAGTAAGACCGCATTCCTGAAATCCGTGGACCGAGAATACGGTAACCATTTCCGTGGTATACCGAAAGCTAAATGCAACCTGTATTGTACGTACATTTAGTTCTGGGCTAAAGCCTTATGTTAATGGTATACCGTACCATTAATTTCCGCACAGGAACTAGAAAGGCTATATAATTAAATTTCCGTCTCCGGGATACACCAGCTTTTCCTTTCAAAGATTTAATTGAAAATCAAGTTAATAAGTCACTGCCGCAAATCTAATCAAATCCCTACCAGAGAACTCTCGTGTATTACCCAAGATCCTATACATTACTCCTTGACAAAAACAGCAGCAGCACCCATACCGGTCCCGATACACATAGAAGTCACTCCAATCTCGCCAGTCTTTAATTCTCTCATAATCGTAGCAACTTGTCTGGCACCGGTGGCACCCAAGGGGTGACCCAAGGCGATGGCACCGCCACGAGGGTTCACCTTAGCCTTGTCCAAGCCCAAGTGCTCGATACAGAACAACGCCTGAGCCGCAAACGCTTCGTTGATTTCAAATACTGCAACATCAGAGGTGGAAATCCCGGCCTGGGCGAGAACGTGTGGGATAGCGTAAGCTGGACCAACTCCCATGATTTCAGGTGGGACACCAACCGCGGAGGTTGCGACATACTTGCCAACGACTCTCAAGCCAAGCTTGGTGGCAAGCGAACGACGCATCAACAAAACGGCCCCAGCTCCGTCGGAAATCTGAGACGCATTACCTGCGTGGGTGGTGCCGTCTTTCTTGAATGCTGGCTTAAGCTTCCCAAGGGAAGCAGCGGTGACACCGGCACGTGGACCCTCATCGGTGTCAATGACAGCGGTACCCTGCGCGGTCTTGACTTGGACAGGGATAATTTCGTCCTTAAACAAGCCCTTGGTGACAGCCTGTTCGGCCTTGTGATACGAAGCAGCGGAGAATGCGTCCTGGGCAGCACGGTCAATGTTGTATTTCTCGGCAACATTTTCATTAGTGAGGCCCATTGGGATGTTGCACTTGGAAGCAGCTGGACTGTTTGCAATTAGCTCTGAAAATTGTGGAATAAGGTTCTTGTGGTCGTATTTCTGCGACATCGACTCAACCCCACCAGCCAACCCACAGGCGATTTGGCCCGTCAAAATTTTGTTGGCGATATCGTTGACGGCAATCAAACCAGAGGAACACTGTCTGTTAACCGCAACAAACGCCGCCTCGTAGGAAATCCCCGCAGCTAGCATCGCAGCTCTATGCTCGAAGGCACCGGCTCCGCCGTTCAAAACATTGCCAATAGCCACATCCTCAATGTATTTAGGGTCAAACTTAGGCGTCTTGGAAAGCAAACCCTTAACAAGTCCAATCAATAAGTCTTCGGTGGCAGTGTCCTTAAACCCCCCCTTGAACCCCTTGGTCATCGCGGTTCTGTAAGCGGCAACGATAACGACGTCGTCGGCGTTCTTGTGCTTGATGGCGCTGGCACCCTTGACGGTGTCCAAGTGTGATGCTACTTGTCTTAATCTCTCCATTGTGTAATCTGAATTCAGGTATGGCCTGGAAGAGAGTGAGCCTGAAAAATTCGGGCAGACGTGCTTCTTATATAGGCACGTCCAGGCATCTCCGAAATCCGCATTGCCCTCGGCTTCGCGGGGATTGAATCTGGGGTAATACCTGGGCGGGGTGCGTACATGCAGGCTGAATGACACATGCTTGTGTGATAACTCGTTACTGAAAGTTTCTCCTATGAGCATCCAATGAAGGACGAAGGTAATTATTTTCCTGGCTCAGTAGTGAAAGGCTTATGAGTTGGGCGAGATAAGGTGGGAATGACCATCCGTAGCGGTCTTTGTGATTCGGCTTCATCATCTGCCAATCTGGCACTGATGCACTTTCCGAATATAGACAGGAGAGCGGCAATGAATATGCTGTTGACAAGGGATTTGGGATTATATTATCCTCGCTGGTTTTAGTCAAGTTTTAGCTAGGTTTTGGCCAGGTTTTGACCAGGTTTTGACCAGGTTTAAAGTTATCGGTGCAGGTGGGGAAAGTTCATATACCAAAGTGGGGCTACAAAACTAAGCCATGTTTTTGGTTACAGGGAAAAAGATCTTTTAGACTTGCTAGAATCGTAAGCCGCGCGGAGCGCGCTCTAGATCCAAGATTCGCGATTGGGCGTACTACTGATTCACGAATCAAAACAGTAAGTTATGTGCTGGGTGGCTCAGTCCCATATCCGGAGCTGTTGACGCAGAATGTATGGGATGTGATTACGGTCACATATATCTACGAACCCCCTGTACGTTTAGAAAGAAATCTTGAAGCCTATGCCTTTTTTTCCGTATTCAATGAACCAGACATTTAGATCGTCTCCCAATACTGATTCCACCTTTCCATACACGCCAGACTCCGGGATAGTGCAGTTAGCAAATAACCAATCTGTGATTAATAAATCCGACTTCTCGCTTTCCTGAATCCGAGTCATTCAACTGTTTATATGGAGCAGCCAAGCCGTTTTGAGCACTTCTGAGACCCAGACTCCACTTCATACGGTTTTGCATCACGTGTTCCGGCCCGATCTCTCCTACATCGCTGGTCGGATGCCGGATAATTTCTATGAGTCAGGTGCAGATTTCCGGGGACAAGTGTTGAAATTTCTCCATCTCCGTCCAGAACCTTCGGTTCCTACCAGCTACGCAGCGCCAACCCGGGGATTGAACTTTTAGCCATTTCATTAAACCTACCATATCCATAATGACCGTGAAAGTTGCATATCTTGGCCCAAAGGGGACATATTCCCATATGGTATGTGCGCTTTGCCTCTAACTCGTTTCTTGCTAACACGCCTAGGCCGCGCTACAGGAGTTCCCAGACTACGATCTCACTCCCCAACCAAGCATCGGCGACTGCTTCTCCGCGATAGACAAAGGAGAGGTGGTGTATTCGGTGGTGCCGTTTGAAAACTCCACCAACGGTCAGGTTATCTTCACGTACGATTTGTTGCGGTCCTGGTACTTGCCAGCCGCTGGACTCTCACCTAAAGCTCGTTTTGAGATTATCGGCGAGCAGTATGTGAACATTCACCACTGTTTCTTGTCCAACTCCACGGACTTGACCCAAATCAGACGCATCTACTCGCACCCGCAGGTCTGGGGCCAGTGCACCAAATTCTTCCAGGACAACGCAACGTTGTTCAAGACTAATGGCGTTGAGCGGATCGATGCTTCTTCTACGTCTGAGGCTGCGGAATTGGTTATTAAAGACTCTGCCGCTGGTACGGAGGGCTCCGCCGCGATCTGCTCCTCGGCTGCGTCCAGCCTCTACGGGTTGCCGGTCTTACAGAAGAATATCGAGGATAACCGGGAAAACACAACCAGATTTTTGGTTTTGGGGAAGCCAAAATCCAAACAGGGCTTGCTTGTGACCTCCCTCTGCTTCACCGTCAACCACAGCGATGCGGGTGCGTTGTGTACTGCCTTGTCCGTGCTCTCCGATTACGGCTTAAACATGACGAGTATCACATCGAGACCATCTCTCTTGAAGCCGTGGCAGTATATTTTCTTTGTCGAGTTTTATAGCAAGCCACAGGGCGGGGCGGATGTGTTGGCCCTGGCTCTAGACGAGTTACGAGCGAGATGTTTAGATTGTGTGGTCATGGGCACATTCCCAAGAAACAACAAGCACTGGGAGTTTTTGGAAAAGCCCTGAGCCAGGAGACTTGCAAGGGCTATGCAACGATGCGTGTGTATATAATTTTTTGTTAATGGCCTGGAAAGTGTACGCTAATAGGAATATAGATCTGGAGCTAGTGAAGGTAGATCCACAGCATGGTGGATGATGTAAAAAGCAAGGTTATAATAATGTCGGTATTTGTATCGAGGATTAAAAAGCTTGGGTGAGGTTCCAATAGATAACACTATGGCTATAGCAGCCACTAATTTAAGTTGTCATTTACGATATCAATCCTAAAGGTGAGTTAGGAAGACCAGTAATCGTGTAGAATTGAAAACTGTGAGACTC
The DNA here is from genome assembly GCF_001661335.1 of Babjeviella inositovora NRRL Y-12698. Lineage (NCBI taxonomy): Eukaryota > Fungi > Ascomycota > Pichiomycetes > Serinales > Babjeviella > Babjeviella inositovora. The sequence goes on along the minus strand of NW_017566846.1, from coordinate 751,972 downwards.
AGGGTTGGATATCAACGTTCAATCGTTTCTCTAAACACTTTTCTGGAATAGCCCATGTGCGTCCGTCGTGTAGTTAAACACATAGGACCCCTATATCAATTTTACACTTCCGGTATTATACAACATTCTATTATACACATACAGGAGTAAAGCCGATTGCTTCCAGCTTACTGGTCTTTGATTTCCTGGAGCAAGCGGGCAATGACGTCGTGGCGCGCAGGCTCTGCGGGCTCTGCGACCTCTGCGTCGTCCTCTTTCACCTGCACCTGGTTTGCGGGCTTCTGGGCGAGGTTCCGCACGAGGTCGCGCAACTTTGTCTCTATATCCAAGCAAGCCTTGTCGATCAGGGAAATCTCAGACTGTTTAGAGTCGATCTGCTTTTCGAGCAACAAAATCAAGCTTTCTCGTGACTGGTGCGGCCGGTACTCGTTCAATAAATGGTGGATGTTGATGATGATGGTGCGGATATTTTCGATCTTGAGGTGAAAGTTCTCCGACGACACAGCGAGAATGCCCACGAGCTCCAAGAAGTTGAGGAGGAGCGACTTGAGTAGCTTTTTCAACTCCGTCACGCGGATCGTCGACTTCAATTGGTCGGTGTTTTGCGCAGGGAGTGACGTGTCGCACTCCGTGTCGTATAGTTGCACCATTCCCATTTCAGATAGTGACGGAATTTTATCCTCAAAGTGCCAGATATTCCCGAAGGATCGGTAGGTCTCGCCGCCGGGCGGGCTTGGTGGCACAAGAAATTTGAGGTCGCCCTGGGGCTCGGCACCTGTCTCAAGCTTCTCTAGGTTTTCATCAGTAAAGAACTTGTAATAGGGCGGTGGTGGGGGGTAGAGCGATGTAATAAGGTCATCCTCTCCGTTTGCTGCCATCTTGGTGATTTTTTGAGCGGCAGGAGAAGTATGCTATGAGATAACCACAGTGCAGCCTGGTCTTTGAAGTGTTTGTACACCCCTGTGGTGCCCCATACTTGAATTTTTGTACGCGCACTCTGTGCCGGATACTTTTCTTAGTAATACGATTTCAAATTGCCTTCAAGCTGATCACACGCTGAGAGATCCTCATTTCAGCTCATTTCATACGTAGCCAGAATGTCCGAAGAAATGGAAATTGATACCTGTATGTTTTTTTGTGAAGATACCCCGGATTCCAGCCACTAACGACATATAGCCCCATCAAGTGAAACCCCACAGTCACAGGAAGTGGAGACCAAGAAAGACGCCAAGAAGAGATTTGAGGTCAAAAAGGTATGTTGTATCAAATGCATGGAATTATACAAATACTGCCATTCCTACCCGTGTCGCCATAGTATTTGCCGGTATCGCAGTGTCTGACGCGATGCAGTACTATTCGATGGGTCTCAATGCTGTTTGCCGACCACTATGCTATTCGATCATATCACCCGTTTCATTCATTTTGACCAATTACTAATGCTTTCAGTGGACGGCCGTGGCCTTTTGGTCTTGGGGTATGTAGCTCTCATCCCCCACTACGCAACAATTACTAACCCTTTTAGATATTGTGGTCGATACCTGCGCCATTTGCAGAAACCACCTAATGGATCAATGTATCGAATGCCAACCGAATAGCATGAATGGCCAACAGACCGAGGAATGTATAGCCGCCTGGGGTACCTGTAACGTATGTATCACCGTTTCCCCTATCCGTCTCGTACTAACCTTTTAGCACGCCTTCCACTTGCATTGTATCACCAGATGGTTGAAGAACAGAAACTCCTGCCCGTTGGATTCCAGAGAGTGGGTATTTCAAAAGTATGGTCGTTAGTGGCTCTTTTTTCTCCGACTGCTGGCCAATGTCCCTTGTTTAGAGCTGTAATCGGCTTTTGCATTATACCTTTATATTATTCACTTTATGCGCTTTGCTAGCTTGTAGGACGTGCCACGGGTTTTAGGGATAGATCCTACCTTCAGCGTAAGGGCTATTAAATGGTATTCTTGTTATAGTGGCACAGAAATGCATTTATCATGGTAGATTCACACCACATGTATTTGCCAAATCTACTGTTCCGTAGATAACCCAATAAAGTAAAATTGTAGGCTTCTGAAATACTGTATTTTTGATCGCTTATCATCCACAGAGTAAATACGTCTACTTCTAGAAGGTATTTATGTCTCTCAACAATCGTGTATCCGGGGATCTAGACCTTATAGGCTTAGCATAATACAGCTTCGAGTTCGTAGACCAAGACCCTGTTGCAAATTGCAGGGACCAAGGATTTACATTTGAGCCGCTTTTAAAAGCCCGCCTTATAAATGTTAGTAATTATTTTAACAAAAACGCTTAAATCCTCTCCAATTGTCGTTTCCGAAAGTCGTGCTGTGAACAGCCGCTGCAAGAATGAAAAACTCGATCCAAGAAAATCGGTTCAGTTTTAAGCGCCGTGGATTCACCATCTTCCTCAGCCACCATGTCTTTGAGAGAGGCCCAAGCTGACGTCAAGGAGGAGCTTCAGAACCTATACAGCACCCTTGGCTCGACCGTCCACAACCTCTGCAACCTCTTTGTGACTTATGGAGAGGTTTTTGAAGCCAACCAGGACGAACTTGGCGACCGATACGCCACATACAACGACGATGCGGCAAACATCATCCAGCGGTTACTCAAGACGTTCGGGATGCTCGATAAATTCGATTTGCGGTACCGCGAGCTCGAAAGCCTTGACGAAATGCGCTCCATCTACTTCCAACTCGTGAAGTTTGCGCTCCCCGACGTGATCATGCGCGCAGATGCGCTTTTGATGAGATTTGAGACGGAGCTATGCGCCGCAAATCTCCACAAGATAGTCTCGTGTCGTGCACAGCAGAACTGTGCGCAGATGGTGCGCGCGTTGAATGACAGCATCGGTATCTTGAGCGAAAGCGCGACGCTCGCTGACTGCGACTTGCTCCAGCTCCGCGGTAATTTGCGTATGGTGCATCGCGTGCTGAGCGCGTTGTGCTCACGTGTCTCGGTGTTGGCGCTCTCCAATAGGCCGTCGCACATCGAATTCCGCGCAATGTTGGGCACCGCTGCGTCCATGGACTTTCCGTCGTACAACGCGTACTTCGAGGCGCGGCAGCGCGCGACGATGCGTGCGTGTATCACCATGCCCGGCAAAAAGGAGGTCCGCGCGGACTTGAACAACCAGTATAACCACATCTTCATGGACGTGTTCAGCCATGGCAAGTTTGCTATTGACGTCGGACGTTTCTTATTGGACACGCGCATCAAGACTAACACCCCCGCTCGCAATGCCAACATCCCCGCGCGCAAGGCCGTCTACGGCGCGATCCAAGAGTCTTTCCAGATATACGAGAAGATTGCGTTGTCGCGCTTACACCAGCCGAGCATCGACTCCAAGGATCCTATCATTACCCTCGTGGGTGTGCTTTTGAAGCCCCTTGCGGCCATCAACGAGTACATTATGGCTGTCATGGATGTCGGTGCCTCCCTCCCAGGGTTGAAGGTGTCGCGCACCGACTTTTCCAAATTGATCACCGAGCTCACAGACATCCGCGACGTGCTTTCCGTGACCAAACTCCAGGTCTTGCTTGAAAACGCGTCGTACATCTTGTACGCCAAGTTGTGCAAGGATGAGTTTGTGCGTATCACTAAGGTGATGCTCCTCAACGCCAAGGGTATGGGTCTCGAGGTCGAGGACGAGCTCATGGATATTATCAACCTGAAGGAGTCCTATGGCTGCTGTTCTGAGCACCACCTGGGGCTTCGCCACCAGCTCAGCCACCATCATGAGGATGACTCAGACGATGAGTACCTCTTCGATGATATAGATTAGGGAGCGCCAATTTTATGACCTTGATGATTTAATTTACGATGGATGCTAATTATAACATGTAAAATTGACATTGATCTTGGTATCGATTTTTTAATATATAGTTGTAAACTGTACGTATAAATTGCTATATAAATAGATATAAATGGTTTTAGGCGTTATATGACCATGTCGAGTGTGTTAAAGGTAATATCTGATATTGCAGGCGTTGTCGACGATATCCAATAGATATACATTGGGTCTAGACATTAAATATTATAATTGATTAATCTTTGTTAACGATATATATATTAAAGGCCTAACTCACCGTACGTATCATATTATGAAATTGAAGAACTGCTCATAATAATCCATTAACATAAACATTTCCAGCACAAACTTCCGTTCTGCCATACATCTAGAACCATATCTTAGCTCCAATTCCAAATATCAACCACAAAGTTGTGTATAACCCTCCTACTTCCATTTACCTATACATTTTGACAGATCAAGCTATCGGATCCGAGAGTATATAGCATTAACGTTATAGATACATTCCCCGCCTCTCTAATACCTTCCCTTTCCAAGGAATACCGCCAGATTCATGCTCGGCAAGGCTGACTGTGGGGGTGTCCACAGACATCTCCAGCCGAAAAATAGCCAAAATCATATGATCTATCTGTGGGGTGAGTCCGATGCCTATCTGATATCCTGCATTTAGCAATAGGGAGTCTATTGGGGCCAGACACTCGCACGGCTCCAAAGTGGCCTACTACAACGGGGTTGCGTTCACGCCGAAAGCTCGGCCAAGGGGTTCGCTCAGGTCTAGCCATCTGCAACATCGTCCTGCTATCCTACAGGTTGAAGTAGCCCGGTCACAAGAATTTTCGCATCAAAACGCCGTAAGCTGCAACCCATTGACATGGCAATTTTGAATGACTTGGCCATTTAAGCTTTGGTTTTTGAAATTGCTTATCTCTGTGTTCACACCTCCTAAGGCACTTGGCCTCGTATCCTTTACCTGTCAACTTGTGGTAGGATGTGGCCAGATTTTTCTTTTGCTGCTCACGGAAAAATTTTCACCCTCAGAAAAAGAAACTCTCGCGCTGACTTAGTCATGCGCCTGTCATGTCAGGACGGGTGACAGCTAACCCTATCATACAGGGGATTTAATCTTTCGGCTACCTGCGTGCGCCAATTTAAGGAGATGGGCTTACAGCCAGCGTACGGCGGGAAAAAGGAATAATATCGGACAGATTTGTGCAGTGCATTGCATATCAATTAATGCTCGCCATTTCAGTCACGGAGTGGATTGGCGATTCGGCCGTTAGCAGTTTTGAGAATGAGGATATGACCATGAATGTGAAATTAGCATAGATTATGAGATATTGCGTGACCACAGAACAGTAACCAGAAACGTTAAAAGATAAACCAGCTAGGCTGTCATCGCCGAGACGGAGGAAAGACCGGAGATAGAGTTTAATGCTCAACAAGGCATCACAGGGCAGAACTTTATCCGGATATATTCACTGGGTAATATGCCAAAGTCATCACGATAATTATGCTGTGAAATAGGCACAATTCCTCAGATATCAATTTAGAACTGGGAATAGTGAGATAAAACTTTAATGGGAAGGTGCTCCTACGAATACCGCTCTAGGACCAATTGACTCGGGTAAGTTGACTGGGGGTTTATATCTGCTAAGCAGGCTAAATGGACAAAATACCCAAGGGGAAACTTAGCCTGTTTAATCAAATTACAGCGGGGTGGACCACTATAATCTACCCGTCGGGGGGCTTTCCACTTTTGACCTATAATTTGGCAATACTTCAATCCTTCTCAATCTTAGTTAAACAGGCTAAATTTCCCTTAGACATTTAATACGCTTTGTAAATTAAACATTACGAAGCTATTATTCCTAGGAATAAGACGAAAAAACAGGTGATAATAATTTGTACTAAAAAGGGGCCTTGACCCTTGCAACCATGTATGCTATACTGCATTCGATCACTGGAAAGATAACCACTTGTCTAGCTTTTACCACCTTATCGTACGGCCCTGAGCCCTACAAAAACTTAATTTAGAAAGCAGCTTGAGGTTTTAAGCGTAAAGTCGCCGAAGCATGGTGTGATGCCAGCGACCTCCATTGTTTCACCGAGTGTCATGATGTTCGTATACACAAGATGCGACTGCATTCGAGATAGCCGTACGACCACGGTGTCTGAAAGCCGATAACGTGCTGCTTACCAGTGACTTGAAACATGTGAATCCTATGTGTGGCGCTTTAACGGAGAATTTACGAACCAGGATAGTCTCATTTAGCTCTTCTCTATGGGACGTATGTCTGCCCAGACTTTACGCAAGACCAAATGCAGTGGCCCCCCACACTTTCAGCTCACTAGATAAACCATCGGTTCTTATCTTTTAGCCCCAAAGCGTAAACTAGCATCCCAAGAGACCGACATACCCCAAACGGACAATTAACCCGTATACTTGGAGAGGCGGTTTGTAGTTTAGAGATAAGGCGTAGGATATGGCGCTCAAGTAGTATTCCTCCGCTGGGTCACTGTAACTCTTATCCGTGAGTTTAATTGAAGGGGAATATGCATCGTCCGGCGAAGATTTCAAAAAAAATTTCTCTCACAACAGCTTTCTCCATCCTTTTAACACAATCACCTGCCCCGAGCACCGTCTCGAGGCCCCGACTGGTAAAGGCTCCGATACGGAACAGCAGAGAACGTGGAATCCACGCGGGATTGCTGGCTCCGTAAATAAAAACTTGTGGTTGCAGGTGCCAGTGTAGCTAGACTGAATCTGTGAGACACGATTATCAGATCCCGGTGCAAATATTCCTCAAGAGAGCTAATTAGCACCGCTCAATCACCGTTACTAAAGACGGCTATCGATGGATATCAATCTTTGCCAACTTATCCCACTAAACTACCCAACTTACCCCTCTATCACCAATTTTCTATCCATACCAATGCCTCTAATCATGTCACCAGTGGGTACGGCAGTTTAAACTTCCGAACGGGTATCAATCATGCATGCCAAAAGCTTAAGCGGTGGAATGATACCCCTGTCTGCATCGGACGCTAGGTGCTGCCTTTTGGGCTACCCGCGGCATGAGTTTTTCCCTTGCCGTTTCTTTTTCTTCGTCTCTACGACCACTCTCAACTCCAACTCCGTACACCACTAAACAAGAGAAACTGATTGCTACAGAGTGGTGCTCTTTATAAAACTAATACGTAACCGGTTGTTTTGGGAAATAGTGGCGAGCTTAGTTAAGGGGGCCGCCCCGCGGAATCCCTGAAAAATCTGCAGGCAGACAGACACAATTTACGAACGAGCTCAAATGCACGTTATGCACCACACAAAAAAAAGAGCGTGCATGAGGTGAACGCGGGCATTTTCCCACTGCTGCCATCACATACCCATACGAACAATGCGAGATTAGACCACTTTCGAACACCTGGTTGGGCGGAAAATGTCTGGGCATGTACGTAGATGGCCTAAGGGGCAGCACAAGATATTGCAAAGCGTAAACCCACGTAATCGGCGCATGCACCTATTGCGTGCCTCCCGATACACCACCGTCAGCAATGTCCCATCTCCACTTTTTTGCATTAGAGGGCGGGCCATTTCCGTTATGAGAGTATCGGCCGATGGAAAATATAAATATGGGTGCGGCCCCAAGTTTTTGAAAACGTTTCCCATACTCCATCTTTATACATAACCATGGATTTGAAGGAAAAGATTGACGAAAAGTCAAACGAACACAACGGGATTGAAGTGCAGAGCGCCGAAGACTCCAATGACCTCGGAATGGTCTACGCCAACGGAGATGGCTTCGAGGAGGAAGAAGGGAGAATGCCGACCGACGAAGAAATGAAGACCTTGCGTCACATTTCCGAAAAGATTCCATTATCGTGTTGGTTGGTTGCTATTGTTGAGTTGTGTGAGCGTTTCTCTTACTACGGTTTGTCCGGTCCTTTCCAGAACTACATGCAAAACAGTCCAACAGATACCCCGCCGGGTATCTTGAACTTGGGTAACTCCGGTGCCACGGCTTTGTCGTACTTCTTCCAGTTTTGGTGTTACATCACCCCAATTTTTGGGGCCTGGATTGCCGACTCTTTCTGGGGTAAGTACAAGACTATCTTTGTTTTCTGCATCATTTACTTCTTTGGTATCTTCATCTTGTTCATCACCTCTGTTCCATCTATCACCTCTCCGTCTGTGGCTCTTGGCGGCTACGCCACTGCTATTGTTATCATTGGTATTGGTACTGGTGGTGTCAAGTCTAACGTTTCCCCATTGATTGCTGACCAGATTCCAAAGACTAGTCCAAGAATCCACATCATCCCAAAGACTGGCGAACGCGTTATTTTGGATCCAGCTGTGACCATCCAGAACGTTTTCTTGTTCTTCTATTTGATGATTAACGTCGGTTCCCTTTCGGTTATTGCTACTACTGAATTGGAGATGCACAAGGGTTTCTGGGCCGCATACCTCTTGCCATTGTGCTTCTTCGTTGTTGGTATTACTGTCTTGGTTATCGGTAGAAACAAGTACGTCAAGACCCCACCTTCCAGCACCGTCATCGCTGACAGTTTCCACATCATGTGGATCGGTGTCAGAAACAAGTTCAGCTTCGACGCTGCCAAGCCAAGCAACAGCCCGGACAAGAACTACCACTGGAACGATCACTTTGTTGAGGAAGTCAAGAGAGCCATGATTGCTTGTAAGGTATTCTGTTTCTATCCGATCTACTGGGTGGTTTATGGCCAGATGTTGAACAACTTTGTCTCCCAGGCTGGCCAAATGGAGTTGCACGGTTTGCCAAACGATATCTTGCAGGCTATTGACTCCATTGCCATTATTGTTTTCATTCCAATCTTTGAACATTTTGCTTACCCATTCATCAGAAGATTCACTCCTTTCAGAGCAATCACCAGAATCACCCTCGGTTTCTTCTTTGGTGCTGCTGCCATGGCCTATGCCGGTGTCTTACAACACTACATCTACAAGGCCGGGCCATGCTACACTTTCCCATCTCAGTGTGCTGCCTCTGACAACGGTAAGATTCCAAACCACATCAACATTGCTCTCCAGGTGCCAGCTTACGTTTTGATCGCTATTTCTGAAATCTTGGCTTCCATTACCGGTTTGGAGTACGCCTACACCAAGGCTCCATCCTCCATGAAGTCCTTCATCATGTCCATGTACTTGCTCACTACTGCTTTCGGCTCCGCCTTGGGTATCGCCTTGTCCCCAACTTCCGAAAACCCCAAGTTGGTCTGGACCTACACTGGGTTGTCCGTCTCTTGTTTCATCGCTGGTGTCTGCTTCTGGTTGTGTTTCCATCACTACAACAAACAGGAAGTAAAGCTCAACGCTTTAGAATACAACAAGGAATCTGCCGAAGGCGTCAAAAACTCCGATGCCCAGGATGCCGAGAACGACATCATGCCAATGATCTCTCCAAAGTCCTTCTAAGAACGATAAGTTTATTGTGTATACTACTTTTCATGCTGCGATATAGGGTCCCAAATCTCGCAGCATCCAACCGGTTATTATCGTTATTTGCTAATTTATGGTTTTCATGTGCTACTACTGTAAGACCTCGCTAAAAATAATTGAGAGGTATCTTTGCACCATTGTAAAGTTCATTTTGATGGGGATCTAGTTAAGAAAAGGCTTCAACTCGGGTGCCCAGTGCATAGATGAAATGACTCTCACATGCTTTTGCTCCTTTTGTGCTGGGCCTCATGTCAATATTCTGGCAGAATGCCGAAAATATCCTGTATGTATTACTAACAACGGGTCTCGGTTCGTATTCCGTCAGAGGATAGCCGGTCTCCCCATTGAACGAACCGTACATTGTTTTAGCTAGAATGATATTAATCGATATACGGCGGTCTTCATGGTTTATATGTTATACATTTTACCGTTAATGCACGAAGGTCGCTCCCTTTATATGGTGTAACACGTGACCTTTTCACGTGACACACTCCGGCGTCTGTGCGGGGAAAACGCATTTAAGTCTCAGTAGTTTCTGCCTCTGCCTCTCTTTACCTCTCTGCTTCGCACTGCATCAATGAATAGACTAGGTCCCCAGGGGCGAATGATGCAACAGCAGCTCCAGACATCCCCCCAGACCTACTCGACCCTCCAGCCACAACCGCTCGACTACTTGTTCCATGACTTGGTGCACCCCCAGCCGGCCACCACGGGCAAGCAGCTCTTGTCATACCTCGCGTACTACATCCCCACGATCAAAAACGAGAGAAATTTGCTGCTTCTTATGTTTCACACATTCAGGTCGCCGGTGCTTTTTGGGTTGGCCAGGGGTAACGACATCGATCTCGAGAGCGCGTACGGCGTGTGCGAGGTGTTCAAGTTCGCGGTCGAGAAAAAGTTGCAGGTTAGCCAGCCGACACTTCCGGTCGCTCTTTTCTACCAGACGGTGCTCGAGGCGTTGCTCGAGGTCAAACAGCAGGGGAAATCCATGTGGAAGCTTGCACCGGTCATTGCTGGGATCTTGGCTGCCAACCCGGTGCGCGATCAGCACCAGATCCCGGAGCAAACGCGGGGATTTGCAAGGGTAGACGCCCAGATGTGCGCTTTGCTCATTGAAGTGGTGAATACCACGATTGCGGGCGCGCGAAATGCAGGCCACACACCGCCAAACGTCCGTGCGTTAATGCTTCTTGCATCCGCTAGTGCTTTCCCTTTGTTGCCTGAATCTGCACGCGCCAAGTTGCCCCACCAACAAATCCTCAACGATACAATCCGACTTGTTTTCAACGAGGGGTTGCTGAACGGCGAGGTCTTCCGCAACCACGCACCTGAGTTATTCCTGCTGCTCATGACTGAAGACATTGTGGTGAAAAACTTGAACCGTTTGTCGTTTCTCATCGAAAACTGCTACCTCCATATGTCCGGGACCTCGGGCTACTTCCCCGGCGGAAGCCATGCTAATAACCCCGCACGCATCGAGGAATCGTTAGCCAGATTGGCAGGGTTCTCCAAGAACTTGAATTATGTGGTCGCACTGGGTCCTGGCACCTTTACGGCGGAAGAACTCGTGCTCTTGAAGCAGATTCTCTTTTCCTACGTGATTATGTTCCAGGGCTTGTGCACCCTTGCTCTCACATTCAATTCTCAGGCAACCCTTTTGCGTTTTCGCTTCGCTGCAAGCTTTCGCACGGTCTTGAACTGCTTGTTTGACTTGAATTTTATCTTGGAAAAGATTGGCACTGGAGGCTTTGCGGCCTACAACTTTGTCTACTTCACGGCGCTCGATGGCCTCTTCCAGTTAGACTTGAGGCTGGCCAGTCAGCTTCCAGAGGCGTTTGCCAGTCAGTTGCACGTGATGAACCACCCAGAGTACACAATTGTTGACGAATCGAAGCTTTTGTTCATGTTGGGCTACAGCGAGCATCTTGTGAAGCTTACGGCATCGTCTAGAGCCGTCAATCGTGTCGCTCGCGTGCTGATCTTGCCCATGGCGGAAGGGATCATTGTCCAGAAAGCCACTTCTGTGAAGGCCAAGGCGGTGGTTGAGTCTGCTCATTCGGTGATTTTGTCACATATAGCCGCCACCACCACTGACGTAATGTCCTTGTCACGCATTCTCCCGTACCTCATGGTGGTACTCGACCAGTTTCCGTCCGTGTTATCCCCAGCGCAGCTCAACATTGCTGTCGAAACCTTGGCTAAGTCATTACTAGGTAATTGCGCCGATGACTATGGCGATTCGCTTTTGCGGTTACTAGCGCAGAGATGCGCCGCCACCGAGCCGGGGCTTCCGCTTAACCCCTCCTACGCGCAATCGATCCTTTCCCACCAGCAGCTCTCCTCAGCCCCAGCGACCGAGTTGCATAGTAACCCTGTGGTCACAGAGCAGGTCACTAATGACGGGCAGTTGAACATTGTCGAGTCTTTGAGCCCGACTATCAGATCATCCTTGGTTACGGCCCTCATCTTGACCGTGCCGTACATACCGGAGCACAAGCTTGTTCACTGGCTAGACGAGATCTGGGTGTTGATTATGAGAAGTGATAAGCGTGAGCAGAAGCTTCTCTCTGAGAGCTTGGGCAACTGTATCGGCGAGAACTTGGATTTACACAGGGCTAACACGGCTATCCAGTGGTGGTTTCAGCGTGCGACCCCGAAGTTGTAGAACTAACATACTATATTGCTCCTTTCCAATATATGGTAAATGCATTGGTTTGTCTCAAAATACTATTTTTATTATCATTGGGTGGGTATATTTAGTTTAATCAATGGTACGTACTTACCATCAATCACACAGGCTATAACTGGGAATTCAGTAAAAATGAGAGAAATTAAAAAGAAAAAAATTCCAAATTACTTTCCAAGAGCCAGAAAGTAACATTTAACTGAGTGGGAAAGAGGCAAGATTGGTAGATTCAGCGTTTTCAGGTAATCCAAGTCTTATCGGATTTTAACTATGGTGCAGACCTTGCAGCGAGACTTTAATCTCCTGCACCGAGCTGTCAGGGAGCGCAGGTCTCAGGAGACGCTATCAAAGCAAGACGAAGGGAATCCACATCAGAGCAAAGAAGCCAGACGAAGGCAAGCCAGGCAAAACCAAGTCAGACAAAACCAAGTCAGCTAAAAATACAAACTTACAGATCCAAGCTCCGTACCAACTGGCCTGATCATATTCCAAGCCTATACATCAACAAACTGACGCTCTTCCAATGACCCGTATTTCACCCATAAAAGCGTTTATCAATACGCCCATCTCTCAGCTTTGCTGTGTGGTTACCCTCGCAGTCCCGTTTGCCACATCGCTCATGGATATCAAGTATCTCTTTCTTCTTTCGTACACTCCCGCCATCGCACAGTGGCATCAGTACTGGCGCTTTGCCACTTTTCAGACCGCATTCACCCAAGAATCGGACGTGCTACTTGGGGTGCTTCTCTGGTACAACTTCAAGGTCTTGGAACGCCTCTACGGGTCGCACAAGTACTTAACCGTGATCTTTCTTGCGTTTGTGTGGAATGCGGTTCTTGTCGCAGCGCTTTTCTTCCTTAACCAGATCTTGGTCCAGTTTACCGGCTGGAGTTGGTTCAACACCGTAGCCTCTGGCCCCCTCGCCATTTTGTTTAGCTTACTTGCCATATACTACAGTAAGGTACCTGTGTCATACCTGTTTGAGGTTCAGTTGACTCCACAGGATAACCCCTCACACGTGCCGAAGAAGTTACTATTGTCAGACAAGTCGTTTGTGTACGTGTTGACGCTTCAGATGTTTGTCAATAACGGGTGGCACTCGATGGTACCGTGCCTTGTGGGGTTGGTGACGGGCTGTGCCATTGTCAACGACTTTCTCCCTGGCCAGAACCGTTGGCGCATCCCGTTGTATGATGGTGTTAGTGAATGGTGGCGCGGAGACTACAGACGCGCTGTGAGCGTACCGGAGGCGCTGACCGAGCCAGAGGAGGAAGAGGAAGAGGATGCGGCGGAGCCAGTCAGACCGTTAACCACCCAGTTGCTCAACACCTTTAGAGCGTGAGAAAAAAAATTACAACTGGTTTGAGGAAATATCGATAAACGTCTGTTAAATTGCAGTATTTGGATTGTGGTTCGACTCAATACCCGAAAATTGATGATTGGGTTATCCTGGTTTGTTGAAACAGCGGCCAAAGTCTTTGTCGCAAGGCCTTTGGTTGAAATTCCTCGACCGTGCAGTTTACCGGAAGCGTTCAGACTTCAGATCCCTGTGTGACTGCCTCTTCTGGACGACTTCACCAGAGCCGGGAACATTCTTGATATCGATCTCTATTCAGTCTATATAATTTCCAGGAAATATTCTCGTAGTTGGCTATGAGTGAAGATAGGGTACTTTTGAATCAAGAATTACTCAAAACAATACTAGAAAGTGGGATATCTGTTTACCCTCAAACTCACATCTATAACTAATCATATTAAACCTACCAGATGTAGTGCCACCACGCCGACTTTACATTTCTGTCGATGTTTGGTAGTAAGAGCCAGCAGCCCAAACAAGCGGTGAACAAACCGATAAACATGGGCAACACAACATACGTACCCACGAACTGAGAAATCAATCCCACGAGGAAGGGAAAAATCGCCCCACCGGAGGAGCCAAACGCCGTAGCAATTGTCAACGACACGATCTGGATCTTCCGCGGTAGGTGTCTGGTGGCGACGGTAATCATGAGCGGATACACGGGCCCTATGGCCACCCCGCAAAGAGACACAAACAAGCTCGCGGCAATGACATTAGGCACTAACCAGGTCAAAAGGGCAAACCCGATCGACCCGACCAAGAAGATGATGACACTTCTGCGCCCCCCAAGGTACTTGGCAAACGGGTGCGTAAGGGTCAACCTTCCAACGGTTAAGCCCGCCCAGAAACCAGAGGCAACGTATTCGATGGTTTCGGGGTTCCCGCTTCGCAGTTCAAGCAAGAAAGTAGTAACCCAGCCTCCCATCGCAACTTCTCCACCCTGGTAGAAGAGCACAAACAAGGCGATTAACCAGGTTGGAATGTCCTTTATCGCGAGCGCCATAAGCGACTCCTTTTTCACCACTGGCTCAAGATTTTCAGCGGAAAGTCGGCTCATTCGAAGCTCATTCGTGGAACGGTCCACCCCAGCGGCCACCGATAATTGTCTGGAAGGCCCACCGCTTGTCAAGGCGATCTCTTCGGTCTTTTCCCCATCGTGGTGGTCCCAGGGTTTGAGATCTTCGTCAGCACCCAGAAAAGCGAGCCAGAAATTGGCAAGGTTAAAGATCGCCAAGCCGAGAAGAATGAGATAATAATAGCTCCACTTGATTCCGGCATTCACCATGGATTTCGAAATGAGCGGCGCTACAGTGGCACCGGCGCCGTAACCCCCATGGAGGTAGCTCAAGTAAGTGGCGGCGTTGTCCATACGACTGAGGAAGATGTTGACCTGGGCGAGACAGACCGCGAGCCCGGTACCCACGAAAAAGAAGCCCATCACAGTGAGCTCAAACGGTCCCCCAGGGCTGACCATCGCGTACATCACCACCTGACACAAGACTCCGAAGAGAAGCAGCTTGGTTTTTCCCAAGTACTTGTCAAGCTGCGAGGCAAAAGCAGCCACAATCACAAACCCAACCGCAGAAGCCATCCATATCATAGATACAATCGCATAGGAAATGTCGTAGTATGCTTCAATCGTCGGAAGAAGCGCCCCCGGCGCGCCGTCACTGAGACCCCCGCAGAACCCCCATATACACGCAGCAATAACCCTGTGGCGATTTTTTGGCGGGTTGCTCAACGTCATGTCTCTCGGGCCGTCTTCATCCAACTGAGTCTCGGAATCGAGATTGATGCCGGTTTCTGAAAAATCGAGCCTCTTGCTTCCCCTGATCTGTTTCGGCGCCGAAATATTGTTAGAGGATGGGATTCGAAGTAATGCCAGCCGCTGCTGGTCTGGGAGGGAAGAATCCTCGAACGAACCGTCAAACATGTTGACCGAGAACTCCACGCCTGGTGTGGTAAGCAAGACCTCAGGGAGCGGTGGAGGGATAATGGCGGAACCGTAGGCATCGGAAAGAGGGAGCAAGTCCGCTTTGGCGCCGGACAAGCGACGATTGGTGAAGGCTGACTCAGCAATGCCGTCCAGGTCAAAGTCCGGGGGGTTACGAGGGCCAGCCAATTTAGGGCTGTCCACATGCTCATCCGAGCCATTAGTATGGTGCATGATATGAACTTCGGTGGCTATCTAGTGGAAATTCAAGTAGCGAGAAGGTATTGGGGGCCTCAAACCTCAATAAGGGAAAAAGGATACAGAGGAATGTCTTATGTATGGAAAAGCGTCAAGTCAGAGTGACTCTTAGGGTGTCGTATTAGTAATCATATTTGTAATCATCTTTTCACCCGCCAATGATCATCCAAAAAAGAAACCATCCTTGTATGCTATACTAGATTGTAGACGACAAAAATATCCCTACAGGGTACTAACTCGTCATATAGTAAGCAATTGATCGCGAAATATTTCCCGATCGGGAATAGCTACGCCATGCACGAAGGGCTACAACACGTATACATACGTCTATAAGGCATATGCAAGTTTCAGGAAATCACATAGAATCTATCAGTGGGTCTAATAGAGCTCAGAGCTGAGAACTAGCGCAACTCACCAAACATGATGCCACCAGGCAGTTTTAACATTCCGATCAATATTTGGCAATACTAACCAAAAGCCCAAACACGCGCTGAACAACCCAATAAAAACAGGCATCACCACGTAGGTCCCTACATACTGAGAGAGTAGACCCACAAGGAATGGAAAGAGAGCACCCCCGGCCGACCCCATCGCCGTGTTAATCGTCAACGCCACCACCAGGACCTTTCGCGGAAAGTGTCTTGTAGCCACTGTAATCATTAGTGGGTAGACTGGGCCGATGGCCATTCCACAAAGTCCCACGCACAAACCTGCGACAACCACATTCAGAACCAACCAGGTGAGCAAGCCAAAGATAATGGCCAAGAGCATGAAAACTATGACGCCTCTACGTCCGCCCAAGTATCTATTGCCAAGACGCGTAAGACCAAGACGGCCAATCGTCAAACCAGCCCAGAACCCGGAAGCAACATACTCGATGTTGCGGGGATTACCATTTCGGGACCGAAGGAGAAAGGTCACGACCCAGCCCCCGAGAGCCACCTCACCCCCGGTGTAAAACATTGAAAAGAGGCATAGAAGCCCCAGAGGAATGTCCTTGAGAACAAGCATGGTGAGGCTTTCTTTCCTGGAAGTTGGAATAAGCGGAAGAGACGGAGCCATACTCGCTGATTGAGCAACGGATACTGATGGAGTCTCCATTTCGTATCCATAATTAATGCTTGTCATAGGGGCGGCCATTTCATTGTGAGAACCTTGATTTGTCTCGTTCCGATCTTGGAAATAACCTGATATCCCAGTAGTTGGGTTGGTACTAAGTTGGGAGTTGAATTCACAGTCTTTGGTGTCTGTATGATCCATAATTGAGCCTCCCACACGCACCCTTTTTGGCTCGTCCTTGGTTTTGGTGTATATATAGCCAATGTCATAACAATCAGGAGCAATAGTACTGTTATTAGGTATCCAGGCATCGATTGACACCAATGATATCTCCGCTTGTTCTTCGTCCCTTGCATTCTGGGTCGGCGTTTCACCCACAGTTGCCTCCCATGGCTTTAAATCTTCATCTGCTCCTTCAAAGGCTACCCAAAAGTTTGCTACGTTACAGAAGGCCAAGCCAAGAAGGATTGCATAGAAGTAGCTCCATTTCACTCCGGCATTCACCATAGACTTGGAGATAAGGGGTGCAACCGTGGCACCGGCTCCGTAGCAGCCATGGAAGTAGCCCAAATATGTGGCTGAGTGGTCTAGCCTACTGAGGAAGATGTTTAGCTGTGCTGAACAAATTGCCAAGCCAGTACCACAGAAGAAGAAGGCCACGACAGTTACCTCGAATGGACCTCCTGGACTGACCATGGCATACATCGCGACCTGAAAAGCAATACCCACACAAAGAGAGGTCCGTTTACCGAGATACCGGCTCAACGTGGAGGATAAAAACGCCACGAGAATGAATCCAAGGGCACTAGCCATCCAAATGAGAGAAACCATTGTATACGAGACGTTGTAGTATGCCTCGATGGTTGGTAAGAGACCACCTGGGGCACCATCACTGAAACCACAACAGAAACACCAGGTACACGCGGCAATGACACGATGAAGGTTTTTAGGAGGGTTGTTTAACGTCATGGGTGGTACCTCTGGGGTACTCAGCACGTCTGACTCTTGCCTGTTTCTGGCTCTGAGAACGGATACGTTGTATTGGGGTAACGCAGGAGGAGGATCATTATAAGAGTTGAACATCTGTAATGTGATTTCTGCGTCTGGGGTTGTGGGAATTGATTCTGGAACGGGTGGAGGGATAATAGTGGAGTCATGGGAAAGGGGGAGAAGACCTGGTCTGGAAAATGGTAAACCCTGGTTAGAGGTCAGATTTGAAAACCATTCAAAGTCTTTCTTGTCCGAATGGACGACCTTCTGCTGATACGATCTGGACATTAGGGGGAATGAGTTTATAGTACACTGCCTCCACTTTCAGAGGCCTTACTAGGTTTAATTTTTTTTTTCTATTGTAATACTGTTCAAATGATACAGTCGAAAGGGATAAACTGATTTAAAACAATGGAAATAAAAGCCAGAGGGTGTTTGTATTCATATTTATAGACTTATATCAGGGAGCCAAGAATGGTCATTTATTTGCGGGATTATAAAAGTGAGGGTAACAAAATTGGAGCCTTAACCACTAATGGCACCGTGTAGAGTACAGTCAATGCCTCAGGAGCCAGTCATGTAAATTCCAAAAACAGTAATGCTAGAGTGGTGACGCTGACAAATTGATTTTTCGATAAGTGGAGCAGAGAGATCATTGGCACGGTGACTTGCTAGTCTTGGCTTACCAAATGTAGATTTGCGTTTTTTTTTTTTTGGAGGCCCTCCAATCCCCAAGGTTTCCCCACCTTGGGGTAATATCCAGATCGAGAAAGAACTCCCAGAAAAGCGGCTGAAATAGCCGCGTTCTGCATTCATGCAGCTCCACGATCATGCGCCGGCGATGTACCGTTCATTTGTACGCGACCCGGCGCTAGCGGGCACCCTTGTGACGATGACCAGGACTTAAGGTTTAAATACTGCTAAATTTAGTGCTGTCCTCCCAAGGGTTTGGAATAGATGTGGCCTTAAAATAACTTTTCCCGGGTCTTTAAATCGCCTTCCGATGGGGGTCTAGATCTTTGGTCTGCGGGGAGAATTGTGTATACCATCATACGCCATCGACGATATCGGTTAGAGCTCATACAAGTGCATCACGCTCTCTATTCAGCCTCTCTCCCACCTATTAACGTAACATATTAACATTTAGATATACAGTTCTTAGATCTTCAAGTTCTTGGCCTTCTCCTCGGCCTCTCTTAACTCTCTTCTTCTGACCACGTCCCAGTTGTACAACCGCGCGGTATTGACCTCCATGGTGGTTATGTTTTCTCTCAAAAACTCCAAATCTTCGCCCACGACCGCCAACTGGGACTCGGCGGCAGCCAACTTCTCGGCCAACAACTCGTGCGCCTCCTCCAACGGGTACTCTAACATGACATCGGCGCCAAGCCACAAAAACACAGACTGTGCCTCCTTCGGGGCGATCTCAGCCTTGGTGTATAAGGTGTCATTCAACTCGTAGTTACACTCAATGACGTCGTCGGAATCTTGCAGCGCCTGCAAGTGCTTTACCATGCTAAGCGACTTGGTGATATCGGGAATCTTTGCGTTGAGCCCGGCTTTAGAGCTTTGCTTGGATGTTTCCATATACTTGTACTGCTGAATACGCTCCTGGAACTTGTTCATAAGGTCTTCGAAGTCTGCGTCTCTCGTGACAAAGTCCTCGATCTTGGAAAGGAATGGGGACGCCGGGATCCCACGGGGATTGGTTTCATCAGTTCTAAACGTTAGTATGGTCGGATTGGTGAAAGCAAGAGGTAAGTGAAGGGTGGAGTAGTAAATGTTCCCCGGAGTGTCTGGGGTAGTCAAGGGTGATGAGTCAAGGATGATGAGTTAGATGTAAGGCTCAAAACCCCCTGGGAAAGGATATGGATTTCAAATCTTATTGCAAGAACGGTTGAGCTAATGGTAGAATGACTGCTGGAGAAGTGTACCAAGAACCAGAGACAATCGTGTCGTGAAAACCGCTAGATGAAAAAAGAACCATTTCCATTTACTGAAACCCAGCAGAAAAGCCGTAGGCATAGATCAACAACTGTTGCCAACCATATTCCTGAATCTGTGACGGTTAGTCAGGTATGGACCCATTCTTTAGATCAATCGAACCTCAATGGCCAGCGCCTCCCGATGACTAACACCCCAATGGCCAAACCTCAATTGCTAACACCCCAATAGATCGCAATCATTCCCCCACTCCTTCTCACGCAACAGTCTTCATTACTGAACCTCGTAGTTACGTACTGGGCAAAAAATCTTGCGGACATTGTGTGTGAATATAGCTAGCTATAGTATCAATTGACACTGCTTTAGATCCGTATCACTTTGTGCTAACGCCCGCTGGGTTTTTTCAAAGTCGTGCGCAGCCGAACTTAGCCGCCGAACGTGAACCGAAATCCAAGACGCAAAACAATACCATTTGATATTGCATGGAAAGGCTATTCGGCTCCGTGATTTAGAATATATCCTGCAGTAATCCACGTTTGTTGTCTTTCAGACCCAACCCATTATTTATCCCCCATTTGCTGACTACTATCTCTTACTAGCCGTCTGTCCACCTTGCTTGTCTTTTCTACCGCTATCACCCCATATACCATCACACAGCCGTTACTATGACCTCCGCTAAGTTACCCACCTCGCACACGTTATGGTCGCCGTACGATACGGTCAAAGACGCTGCGGAGTCGCTTGGTATCACGCTCAACGACGAGGTAGCAAAAAACCTCGCAATGGACGTGGAGTACCGCATCCATGAGATTCTCGAAAACGCAACCAAGTTCATGCGGCACTCGAAGCGCAAGCTCCTCATGACTAGCGATATTGAAAAGTCACTCAAATTGCTCAACGTCGAGCCTTTGTACGGTTATGACAATTCGCAACAGCTCAACTTCAAGGAGGCGATTGTCAGTGAAACCGGCCAGACATTGTACTATGTGGACGACCAGGAGGTGGATTTTGAGAAGCTCATCAACCAGCCGCTTCCGAAGGTTCCTCGCGCAAGCACGTTCACGGCGCATTGGTTGGCGATCGAAGGGGTCCAGCCGACGATTCCGCAGAACCCGCTTCTTGCCGAGATTAAGGCGCTTCCGCCGGTTTCTAGAGGCGCCATGGCCAACAGCCTCGGGGGAATCGCGCTCTCAGGCAGCTCTAGCTCTGCTGTACCAGACACTGCCAAGCCAAACAACAAAGAGCTCGAAGTGAAGCCGTTGGTCAAGCACGTGTTATCCAAGGAATCCCAGTTGTATTTCGACAAGGTCGCCGAGACGTTGGTTTCGGCGGACCCCGCAAAGGACCACTTGCGTGGTGCGGCGCTCAACTCGTTGCGCTCCGACCCGGGTTTGCACCAGCTCGTGCCGTACTTCATCCAGTACGTCGCGGAGCAGATCACCAACAATCTCGCCAACATCGAGCTCTTGTCAACCATGCTTGAAGTCATTTACTCGCTCTTGTCGAACCCCACCATCTTCTTGGAGCCATATGTGCACGCGTTGATGCCGTGCATCTTGACGCTTCTCTTGGCCAAGCGGATCGGGCCGCAGAAGTCAGCAGTCGACACCGGTGACGAGCACTTTGCGATCCGTGACTTTGCGGCTTCCTTGTTGCAGCACATCTGCAACCAGTATGGTGATTCGTACTCGACGCTCAAGCCGAGAGTCACCAGAACGTTGTTGCGCGCATTCTTAGATCCAACCAAGCCGGTGGGGACCCACTACGGCTCCATCTTGGGCCTCACGAACCTCGGAGAGGAGGTAGTCCGCTTGATATTGGTGGGTAACTTGAAGATCTGGAGCACGAGCGTGTTGGAGCAGATCGAGGATGCCCATGACCGTGATATCTTGCTCGAGAAGGTTTTGGAAGCGTTGCGGATCTTGAAGCACAAGGCGGACGGTGATATGGAGGTGGATGACTTGTCCGCCGCCGAAGCGGCTAAGTTGAGTGCCAGGATCGGTACGACCGTGGCCCTGCTTGTATTAGAGGCACCCGACAAGAAAGCGATTCTCGATGGGGTGTTCTTTGGCGAGCAGTAAATGTATGGTTTAGGTTGAGGGAATTTTGTAAGCAGGAAAACTTGAAGAAAACTTGAAGAAAATCTTAAAGACCTGAAGGAAAACTTAGAGAAAATTTGAAGCAAAACCTTAAGAGATGCTTGAAGGAATAGGTGTAGTGAACAAAGAGAGATGGGTTACCTAGATAATCTCATCCTTTCACTTGCAGTCATCTATTCAGCTGATAAACTGAGTAATGATTTTACCAAACAACCGTGCCGTTGTTATAACCTCCACCAGCACCATTTAATGTTATAACCTCCACCAACACCATTTAATGTTATAACTCTCCCAACTCTGGATCCACTCCCCTATATGCTCGCTCATCAGTAACATTTTCTGCAAAGACCGATATGCAACTCCGACCACGCACGGCGCCTCAGCCGCCACCTCCATGCAGGAGTCAGCCCACAAATTCTAGAACACTCCCACACGTGACATGAAATTTTGCAGGTGCCTATAAAGTAGATATCTCATCTCTACAGGCACATATATTCATATCTCCACTACACAGACATATACACGTATCATGTTCAGGGCTATTTCTTCATCCACGTTAAAGACCAGGGTGGTGACACCCGTGGTCCAGGTGACGCTCCCGCCGTTGCCCGAGACCCGGCGCTTCAAGTACACGGCAACGTCGTTCGTGCCATCCGCGCCAAAGGAACAGCAGCTCTTCCGCAAGATTTCAGAGTTCAAAGATAAGAACGAGCTCTCGGACTACAGACGCCACTCGCTGCCACTTGAAAAGACCGCCATGGCGTTTGACGAGTGCTGCCTGGCCAAGTTCAACCCGCGCCACCCGGCGCAGCACCAGCAGCAGCCGTTATTTGCGACGCTCACGCGCGCGATGGGACTCTACCGCCAGATCCTCCCGACGTCGCAGATGCAGCACCGCAGAGTATCTGACCTCCTCCACTTGATCGCCACCGCGATGAAGTGCAACATTTCAACCAAGTTGGTGTTGAAGAAGAAGGCGGACAACGACGCCAGGTCTGTCACAGAGCAAAACGACAAGATTGTGATTACCGCACTCCAGGAGATCTGTAATGACGCGCTCGAGAACAAAGTCTCGCTCAACTCGCACGCCATCTCCGTCATTATCTCGCTCTATGAGCGCCTCCACCGGGCAGAGGACGGGCTTCGTTTCTGGAACAACGCCAGACAGAACGATGAGGATGTCATGAAGTACATGTCGGGGAATGTGGTCGGACGCATTCTTCCGTTTTTGGCAACCTATACCGACGAGCCGTTCGAGGCGATCCAGGACTTGTACCACCGCTCACGCGACCTCAGTGGCGATTCCCCAGCGTTATCTGTCGGTATGATCTCGGTCTGCCTTAAGCACGACCAGGTGGAGGAGGCGTTGAACTTGTTCGAGGGACTTGTGGCGTCCATGGACCCTGCCGACGTCACCGGTAACGCGTACCTCTACCGTGCCCACAATGAGTTTATCTGTTCGTGCACCGACCTTAGTGTTGCGGAAATCTTCCTCGACAAGGCGCTTTCTGGAGGAATGCCATACACTACTAAGATCAACGCCTCCACGGCACGTGACTACATCGAGCGCCTCTGGGAAAAGACTCGTAACTTTGCCAAGGTCAGGGAGACCTGGGAAAAGGTGTGGAGGTTCTACGTCAAGACCAACGAAGATGATATCAACGATGGGGCAATCTCTGGATCGTGGAACCACACGTTTATGACTGTGTTTTTCGAGCAGTATCCCGAGTTTTCCCAGGAGTCGTTCATGACGTTAAAGGACGTGATCAGAACCTACAGTGAGATTAAGATGATTGATGAGCCGTTTTTGAACGTGATCTTGACATTTGCGCCCCGCTGGAAGCAGCCCCAGGTAATCGAGTCCATCAACCAGGCCTACGATATCTACAACATAACCCGCTCCCAGATTTCCCACCGCACGTACCTCAAGGCTATGGGCGCCATCGACGTCCCTGACTCTAAAATCGTGGATGCCTGGACTCAGCTCGTGTTGTTAGACGACCAGCAGGGCTACAAATACATCTCCCGCGTGGATGTCAAGGCGCTCAAGGACGCCACGATTTACTCCGAAAGTTTCTCCGAAGCCCGCGCCGATGTTTTCTTCCAGATCTTCAAGGCCTATGGCTCCCTCTGCCGCAACGCCCACGACTATGCCATCATGGTCAAGGATGATATTCACTTTAACCCCGCGTTACGCGAGCGCTACGCCGGTTTGACGCTGTTGAGTGTCGCCGAGCTTGTGGTTCCGCAGTTTAAGAACCTCCGCTCGTTCAACCAGAAAAAGTAAAACCCCTAAGAGAAGGGGTTATTTGTACATACCGAGATTTAACGACTAATTGCTAATACACGAATTATTGAAGGCGTCTGAAGGGAAACCGGTGGATTGAGGCTTAGGCAGTGCCGGAGGGTTTTTTTTTTTCACGGCAAGGGGTTTACTGTTAACGATAATAAACTTCGTGTGGCGAGCTGAACTGACACCTTTCCGGCTCTCAAAAGCTAAGACTCAGCTTTCTCTGCAACGTGGTGAGCCATTCACCTAATTGGAGCCATCCATTTAAAATGACGTCTATCGATTAGAACCGAGCCGTGCTGCCGGCTCTGAAACATCTGAAAGTCCGAGGCGTATACTAAAGTGATTCTAGACGTTCTAATTAGCAATCCTATTTATGCAGCCTCTCTATTGGTGCTCTATAATACCATAAACAAATTGCTTTCACAGTCTTTGTGTAGTTTCGCCTGCTACCCAACAGCAAGCTACAGCTGGCATTTCCATCTCGAGCAGAGACTCGCCAGCTAAATTCCAAAGCGCCGTTATATCGAATAAGCTAGGAGTACCGCTTGACCCTCAGCTAGAGCTTTAACCACTCATGATCCAAGATCTGCGGTAAACTAGGCCGCTTGTTGATGTCCCTGACCAAAATCAACCGGATCAAGCTCACAGCCGCGTCACTGAGCACATACGGGAATCTCAAATCCCCTTCCATGATCTCGTCCACATTATAGTACGGATTCTCCTGGTACATAAGTGTGTACAACAAAACTCCCAACGCCCACACATCCTGCGGCTTCCCGTCGTAAGGCTTCCCGTTCAACACCTCTGGAGCGGCATAATCAATCGTGCCCACAAAGACATCAAACGGCCCCTGGCGGGTGTACGCAGCGGAGCCAAAGTCGATCAACTTGACAATCCCCCGCTCATCGATGATCACGTTCTCATCCTTTATGTCTCTATGCACAATCCCGTGCTTATGGCAGTGGGCAAGAGCAGAAGTGATCTGTCTAAAAATAACCTTCATTTCCAACTCAGACATGTCCTTTTTGATTTCGATAAAGTCAAACAAGTCAATCGCTGGTGGGTCACCGTGGAGGGGGGTCTCCAAGTAGTAGTACTGGTCGTCCTCGAAGAAGTCCACAATTCGCATCACGTTCGGATGCAAATCGTTCATCAAAAAGTTCATGATCTGGATTTCCGACGGAATTGTGCCCATCTTTCGGTCTCGCACCCACGTATCCACCAAGATCCGCTCCTTGTCGATGCACTTGATGATCACCTTGTACTTTGGGTCGTCCTTGTGCTGGCTGAGTCTAACTCTGCCGTACGCACCGGAGCCCATGTCTTTGAGCGTGAGAAACTCCGCATATTTCTTGGTCCGGCGCTTGGCTCCGATCTCTCGAGGCCATAGACTGGACTGAGCAACAGTCTGAGCCATTTTCGCATTTTCCTGCTCCAAAAGGTGCTTTTCATCAAAAACGGCACTGAGGTTGGGGTTGAGTAGAGTTTCGTGGAAAAAGTCGTACGGAGCCGTAGACGGAGGAGTCTCAGTAGCAAGGGACGCGGCGTTTGACGAAAGGGACGCTACTCTGGATGAGCTTTCCTTTCTTTCATCGTACGAAAGCCTCTTCGGCTTCACGCTTCCGTCCCCGGAGCCGTCTGACTTGGTGCTGCGGAAACTGTTTTCGCGGCTCATAGACGTAGAACAGCTCAAGAACCCTCCTTCGTGCTCCGAGTACAACTTCATCTGGGATGGAACATCGATCACCTCGGCGTCTCCTTCTACCAATACGTTTTCGACATCCTGGAACAACACACGGGCGCCCGCGGATGGATCTTTTTGTAATCCGGTATCGACAGTTGCAGGGTCAGTTTCGGAAACTCCAGCCGCATCAAGACTCCTCGAGTAGGTGATCCATAACACAAACGTTTCGGTACCAGACACACGCAACTGGACATCTAGTTTCAACACATTCCCGTCAAAGTGTCGCCCCTCAACCCCAAAGGAGTTCAAGAACAACAACTCAGCCTCCTGCGACATCTGTTTGCCCATCTTCCCGCTGCCCTTTGCCTGGTAGGCCGCAAAGGCCTTACGGAAGAAATGCTCCGGCAACACCAATCCCGGGGTCAACACCACATTGTTCTGCTTAATCGCCTCCTTTAAGAAGAGAGAGAAGTTGGGCAAGAGCACGTCGATAGATTTCTGCCTTACGTCTGCTCGCCCAAACAAGTTCTTTGTGATAGCAGGGTTGAAGGAGAGGATCTGGAAGGTTTGTGCAGACACAACCACAATTCCCGCTATATACGGCATCGAGTGGATCTTCAACTTCACGGACTGGTTAGTATTCTCCAGATCCAGCTCTTCGCTAGAATAGCCACTGTCAATCACGTTTGATCTAATGGCGCACGGAATGTTCTGGTTCTGGATCTGCAACGTAAAGTAGCGGCGGTCATTGATGATCTCCAGCTCGAGAACCCCGTTCCGCGGGAGGTGCTGGTACTGCTTCATCTTCGCTCGCTTAGCCCTGATGTCGGCACTTTCGTCTCTCTCCTCGGGAGTCAAAAAGGCCGCAAGCGGCTGTTGCAAGATCTTGGCGATAGAGGATGAGAGACGCGACATCGGCTGGCGGGCGACCAAGCCGGACCGGGCAACTAACGTACCGGAATGCTCTTTGATTTCGGTCACCACGTACTTTAAACCCTTGGTGTCTGGCACCCCACGAATCGTCAAGTCCATGGCGTCGCAGGAAATCTGGTCAAACATAAGGATGATCATGTTGTCTTTCTTCTTCCCCCAGAGGGAGGTCCAAGCGTAGCCGTTGCCGGGGCGGCTCACGGCGACAATCTCACCGGCAAACATCGTGCTGGTGGCACCAAGAGAGGTCAAACGGTCCATCACCAACGAACGAGACTGCGGGGCAATCAAGTCCATAAGGGCCATGGCCCTAATGGCCAGCCGGGAGATCCCAAACATGAGGCAAGACAAGTCGTTGGCCGCCTTGAGGGCCCACGGGGCGTCCAATTCACAGGTAAACACCGCCTGGGGGTTGGTATTCTTCTGCGAAAAGATATTGTGGAAGGTACGCGGCATGGACACGGTCAGATTGGCGGTGGTCATGGAGTGTTGGAGCGACGAAAGAGCCAAGGAGGAGGCTCCTATCGGATTGAGAGACAAAACTGGGGCGCCTATATTGTTTTCAACAAACGGCGTGGCCAATGCGTGGAGAAGCTTGATTTTCATCTTGGCTTCGCGTGAAAGCGATGGAAGCGGAGCTTTGCCTGTAACTTTGAACACAAGCTCACCGCTAGAGAGCGAGAGGTCGTGGAGGTTGGTGGCCATTTCCGCCCGATCTTGCAGAAGGTGGAGCAACGACACTTTGGTGTTGTCCTTTCCTTTATTGAGTAGCTTAATGATACTTTTTAAGTCTTCGTTCGGCATGGGAGAGTCGGCGATTTCATCTGCAAGGTTTCCCCGGCGAATGATGGTTTTGTCGGCAGACGACATTCCAAGCGATAGATTGTTCCCGGCCCTAAACAACGCTGCTAGCGCGGCCGAGGAGGCGTTACCCTGGATATGCGAGTTGGACTTTGAGTTGGAGAGCGCGGAGCGAAGGAATGACGGCGATTGGTACGGCTGCGACTGGGTGGTGACAGAGAAGTAGTCGTTCGACGGCGGCGTGCCCAAAGGCGAGGAGATGCCGTTCAGGTTAACGAGCAAGTCTGGCCGCTCTACCAAGATTTCCAAGGAACGTTTCAACACGTTCAAGCGTAGCGCGAGCGAGTTGGACGAAAGCTGAGCGTAGGAGTAGGCGTGGGTAGACTCGGTGGGGAACTTGAGGATCTCCTGGAGATCCACGCTGGGGGTGTTCTTCTGGGCAGTGATCTTCACCGGAGAATGCGAGGTGGGTTGGTTAGAAGCGTTAGGCATGGAAATGGAGCTGGAAGAGACACTGGAGCAGGAGCTAGAGATGTTGCTGATTCTGCTGAAATTGGGGATCCGGAGAGGCGGCGTTCCTGACTGTTTAGCCACTGGTTCGGATGTGGTGGGGATAGGCTCGTCCTCGTCTTCGTTATCAGAAAGGAAAAAGCCAGCACTTCGACCCACTCGGGGCAGCTCGGCTGCCAAGGAGGCGGTGCTCCGAAGTATGCTGCGGACAGTGTCGTTGGTTGATATCGGCACTGCCGTGGGGTTTGGCGACAGTCGGTTGGAGGCCGACGGCGGTGTGTATGGCATTGGAGAGGCTGTTATCTGTGCTTAGATCAAAGTCAAAGGGCTCGCTAATGCCCGAGTCAGGTGGGTGGTACACAAAAAGGGGCTGCTAGTTGGTAACTGGCGCTTCAACAAAACGGTCTGAGAGGTGTCTCAGGCTAATGAGAGTTGGGGGTTTCAGATACCAGGAGATTTTTGATTGAGGCAAATGGAGGGGTGTTGAAGAGGCGGAAGATGGATGGTGAGGCACGTCGACGTGCTTAGTTCCTTAAATGGCAAGCCAGATGGGTGTAGATGGTTAGACGATTCCAGTAAACTGCAACGTGCAAACTGTCTCTAAGGGTTTGTTAAAATGGCTTTGTAAGTGTGGGCGTCAAAGGTTAGGCTGCCAGTCATTTGTGTTTTGCTCTGCGCTTAATCAAATTGTGACATCTTGAGAAGCCCCTAGTCTAAAAGGCGTGTGTCACTCAACGAATTTGCGAAGGGCTGGAAGGTGGGCGGCGCACACTCCGCGGGCTAATGCGTTTCTGTTGGGATAATCCAGCGGCGGAACCCCGCCACATGGACGCTAAAAAAATGTTGAATGGATGTCAGTCTTTACAGCGTGAAATAAGATAGGCTTAGCTTCCAAGCCTGGTTGCATATTTGAGATGGCATTACCCCACTTTGAGTGCAGTCGAGTATGAGATGATGGGGTATGATTTAGATGGGGTACGATTTAGCTGGCGCGTGGAACTCCAAGTCTGGTCAAAATATATCGGAATACTTCTAGACCTAAAAGCTATAAGTTGTAGAGTTTTTCCATATCTAATAGTTATAGAATATTTCCATAACTAATGGTTATGGTTTGTAAAATATTAATCAATTGTGGTTACGAATTTTGTGTTTGGTGTATATAAAATTCTCCTACGCCAACTATACTGTGTAGGGCCAAGTTAGCGGGAACAGGAAATGGAATCGCTCTGAGAATAGCAACCGACAGGGAAGTTAAAAAGAACAATTAAGGAAACAGTCTATGGGAGCCCTCTGCGGTTTCCTAAGCAAATTGCAGGTATATATCGAACAATGCAAACGTGCAGCTACGAAATAAATAGCCGCATATTCCCGACAATGCATGGAAGCCATATGATCCTCCCTGATGACTACTTGAAAATCTGGTTGGCACAGGGTAAGGCACTCTTTTTGTCTGATATTTATCCCATCTGATTTTATCAGTTTCAGAAATTAAGGCAGAATTAGCCGTATCAACTCGTACTGCCTCAAACTATACTTTTCTATTATCCATTTTCTCCTCTCCCTGTGCACGTTATGACGGTAATCAAAAACGTGTATCGGCTGAGAAGGGCATGGATCAATCAGTTCGGGTATCGTCTCGCTAGTGCCTGCACTTCTCTGCAGCAGGACACGGTCGCGCGGAGAAAATTTGACGCTTACACGCAGGACAGATAACAACACCCGGTTCAGCTTGCTAATGTAAGGTCATCCATAACAGCTGACACTTTAGGATTCAAACCAGACGTATTGGACTAGAGTCTTCCTACATTGTCGTCACAACTGACTACGTCTATTTATTTTGCCTGGATCTTTTACCTTCTGTGTAACCAGTGCACGTTGCTTCAATACTCCCCGCAGATCCTCACTGGCCGTTCCCACCCCCATCTATTGAACCGTATTATCATCAACTCCTGTTACTTTTGCTGCTATTAAACGTTACGTTGGCCAAGTTTTTGCTTCCCTTGCTGCTAGTTATTTCTCGCTTCGGTTCTATTTCATCTCCCTTTAGCTAAACTACTCCTCCAAGGCCTTTTTTAAAAAAAAATCCCATGTCCGTTAGCTGGGACACGCTGTCAGAATGCGACGCCCTACTCCCTGTCCATTCCTCGCCTGGGGTCTCGCTTAAAGCCTCTGCTGGGCTCTCTGCCCTGCCCCGGGCTTCTTCCGAGGTCGAGGCCAAGCTCGGCACCTTCCCCGGTGTATTCATCCCCACCGCCCTCAACGTCCTCTCCATCCTCATGTTCCTCCGTTTCGGCTTCATCATCGGCCAGATGGGGGTAGTAGGGACTCTTCTCCTCCTAGTCCTCTCGTACGCGATCAACCTCCTCACAACCCTCTCTATCTCGGCCATCGCCACGAACGGAACTGTTCGTGGCGGTGGCGCGTACTACATGATCTCGCGCTCGCTCGGGGCCGAGTTCGGTGGCTCCATCGGGATTGTCTTCTACGTGGGCCAAGTGCTCAATTCCGCCTTAAACGTCGTCGGTTTGATCGAACCCATCATGGTCAACTTCAACTCCGTTTCCGGGGTCTTTGGGCATGTACTCGAAGAGGGCTACTGGCAGACGTTCATCTACGCCACAATCATGCTCGCTATATGCACCATTGTTGCCTTAACCGGTGCCGGGCTTGTCTCTAAGGCCGGGACCTTCCTCTTCATTGTGCTCTTCATCTCGACCATGTCTGTTCCCGTCTCCACGCTCTTCGTAAAGCCCTTCAGCGTTCCCGAGTATGGCCTTACCTATTCCGGCCCGTCATGGGCGAACCTCCAGGCGAACCTCTTTCCGAAATTCACCTCGGGTGCCGCAGGCTCGGTAAAGCCCCCAGGCGAGTTCGAAACGGTCCAAAGTCTCTTCGGGATCTTTTTCCCCGCTACAGCCGGGATCTTTGCCGGAGCATCCATGTCGGGCGACTTGCGGAAACCGTCAAAGTCTATTCCTAAGGGGACTCTCTGGGGCCTTTTGCTCACCTTCTGTTGCTACGCGGTGGTCATCGTCAGCGTCGGCGCGGCGGTGCCACGCGAGTTGCTCCACCGCGACGTCCAGGTGCTTCAGACGATCAACCTATCGGGGGTGATTGTCATTCTTGGCGAACTTTCCACCTCGCTCTTCTCGGTCATCGTGGGGATCGTTGGGGCGGCGTACGTGCTCCTTGCGATCTCCCAGGACGCGATTCTCCCCGGTTTGAGCTACTTTCGCCGCGGCCCCAGGACTTGTATCCTCTTCACGTGGATGCTCACGCAGCTCTGCCTCTTTGCAGACGTGAACCAGATTGCAACGTTCATCACGATGGCATTTTTGATGACGTTTATTGTTACAAACCTCGCGTGTTTCTTGTTAAAGATAGCGTCCGCTCCGAACTTCCGCCCCAGCTTCAAGTACTTTAGCAGCAAGACGGCCTTCCTCGGCGGCTTACTCGCGGTTATCGCCATGTTCATTGTCGATGGTCTCTCCGCCTCTCTCGTCATAGTTTTTCTCAGTTTTCTCTTCTTGCTCATCCACTATACGTGCCCGCCAAAACCCTGGGGCGATGTTTCCCAAAGTCTAATCTACCACCAGGTGAGAAAGTATCTCCTCCGGCTCCGGCAGGACAACGTCAAATACTGGCGGCCGCAGATTCTCCTCTTGGTCGACGACCCCCGCACCTGCTGGAACCTCATCCAGTTCTGCAACCACCTCAAGAAGGGGGGGCTTTATATTCTCGGGCATGTGATTGTCACTGACAAGTTCCAGGCGAACTACCGTGAGTTGATGGCACAGAAGTCGGCCTGGGTAACGCTCCGTGATGTTTCACGTATCAAGGCGTTTGTGCAGATCGGTTTGGGGCCGACGTTGCAGTGGGGCATCCGGAACGTTTTTCTGGGCTCGGGCTTGGGGGGGATGAAGCCAAACATTGTGGTACTTGGGTTTTATGACTTGGGTAACTACCACAGAAAGCGGGGAGTGACCGTGGAGGGGGTGTTTGAAAGTAGCGGTCTGGGATACTATGAGCAGATGAAGCATATGACTCTGGAGATCCCACAAGCCCAGGCGAGGCGTCCAGCTGGGGCTAAGTCTGCGTCCTCGCAGGGTTCGGCCGGGGCTGGCCCGCTCCCCACTGATTCCTGTCGCCGCGAGAAACGAGTCTCCATCATGCAATGGGTCCAGATCGTGGAGGACCTCATCGTCATGGAGGCGAACGTCGCCGTCGCCAAGGGCTTCCCCAGGCTCCAGCTCCCCAATGATAGTGTTTCTCCAAGGTACATCGACCTCTACCCCATCCAGATGTCCTCCATTGAAACGCTCGACAACGGGCGGTCAATCCTTTCCACCAACTTCGATACCTATACGCTCATCTTGCAGCTCGGGGCGATTCTCCACACGGTGCCCGAGTGGAAACGCACTCACACGCTCCGCATCATCGTCTTCGTAGAGTGGCTCGAGGAGGTGGCGGAGGAGAAGGTCAGGCTAGCAAACCTCCTTGAGAGCTTGCGGATCAAGGCCGAGGTCAAGGTGCTCTGCTTCAACAGCGGCGAGTTTGGGGTCTACAACGTGATTCTCAAGGGGGGGGTGGGACCGGAGTCTGTGCGTATCAACCGTGTTCTTGCTGCCGAGGACTGGTGGGCCAATCTCACTCGTGCGAGAAAGTACGTCGCCCAGCCCGGGGCCTCGATGCGGGTTCCGGTATTGGCCTTGGCCACGCACGCCGCGACCAAGTTCGCAGCCCCGATTAAGGCCAAAAGGCGGTATACGTTGTCAACGATGCAAGACCGCGGGGCCATGGCGTTTAGCATGAAGACGAACAGTTTCATCCCAAACCACGTATTGGGCGCATTTGACCCAGATGAGGCATACTACGAAGGCGGATCGGAGGTTTCATCGATCTATGAGCCAAAACGTAATGCTTCCAAGAAACAAACAAAGAAAGAAGATCTAAGCGTTTCGCCAAAAACTGATCTGAAGTATCTCCGTCCAAATGCTAGTGCGGATGTTCGAGACGCGGATTCTCATGCTCCCGGCACTTCCCAAAAGCGCTCCGGGTCGTTTTCTTCTGCTAGCTCCAGACCTGACCTCGATTTTGCCTCCAAGTTGCGTAAGGCCTTAAATCACCCAACGTCGCAGAAGGCCAGTCCACGCCCATCCGGGGCAACCACTCCCCGCTTGAAGCCGAACTTCTCGTCGGTAAAAATCCCCGAAGCGGCGATCAACGAAGCGTCTGAGGGCTCCCAGCCGTCGATCTACTTTGTCGAAGAGACAAAGAGCTACGGTGCTCTTGACAAATCAAAGAGCGCCCTTAGAAACATGCGCAACCCGTCTCACATTTTCGAACTAGATGACTCGGATTCGTCTTCGGGCGAAGAAGACGTGCACACGCGGCGTGACGAGCTCCAGGAGGAGTTGGCAATGCTCTCCTTCAACGACATCCCCGCGCGCGGCCAGCATTTGATCTTGAACGACTTGATGAAGCGGACGTCGGGAGACGCAGATGTCATCTTTTCGACATTGCCCCCACCAGTCATTGGCACGCACTTGGATGAGGCGGCCGCGTTGGAGTACGTGGAAAATATCCAGATCTGGTGCGAAGATATCCCACCGGTGATGTTGGTGAATGCCCAAACGGTGACGGTTACGACCGCGTTGTAGCTACGTAAAGACTAACTGCTCTGCAGTGTTGTTTATTTCATTTGTAGATCAAGCGTGGGTGCAATGGGCAGTTAAGTGTGGATAAAGGGTGGTAGTGGACTCTCGGATAGTATAAGTCGTGTGCTACCCGACTTTATCTGTAGGCGGTGCGGCGCTTCTGAAAAGTCCCATCACACCAAATCCCATCACACCATTTTTCAAGGACCTTTCTTCTTTTTCTTTTTTTTTTTTCTTCCTGAACTATTCCTCGTCATCACGATGTTCAGTCGCCTTATCCGTCCCCTCACGGTAAAACCGCTTTTGCGGTCACTCACGACGGTTTCTAACCGCATGGCACCCAAGTCACTGTTCCCAAACTTAGCTCTCGCCGCTACCGCCACACCCCACGCCTCCATTGCGTTCCCCTCCCGTCCGCTCTCCACCTCATCCATTCTCCACGCAGTTTCCAAGTCCAAACCTATGCCGAAGGGTCGTAAAAAGGTGCTCCTTAACTCGCACGTGAACGTGGGCTACTGGCTCATCGGGACGTCCGGGCTTGTGTTTGGTATTGTAGTGCTCGGCGGGCTCACCCGTCTCACGGAATCCGGTTTGTCCATCACCGAGTGGAAGCCCGTCACCGGATCTATCCCACCGCTCTCCCAAGCCGACTGGGAGGAGGAATTCGCCAAGTACAAGGAATCACCGGAGTTCAAGCAGCTCAACTCGCACATCACGCTCGATGAATTCAAGTTCATCTTCTTCATGGAATGGGCCCATCGTCTCTGGGGTCGTGGTATCGGCTTGGTCTTTGTTCTTCCGGCAGTGTTCTTCGCAGCACGCCGCCTCACTTGCGCGCCGCACAACGTGAAGATCTTCGGGCTCGCGGCCCTTCTCGGGCTCCAGGGCTTTGTGGGCTGGTGGATGGTTAAATCTGGTTTGGACGAGGAGCAACTCGAGGAGAGAAGATCGATGCCGACGGTATCACAATACCGCTTGACAACCCATTTGGGAATCGCATTTGCCTTGTACTGTGGGATGTTGTGGACCGGCTTTGAAATCGTCAGAGAGCACCAGTGGATGAAGGCACCAAAAGCCGCTGAAATCCAGATGGAGTTGCTCCAGAGTCCGCTCCTCAGGCCTCTCAGACGCATGACCTACGGTTTATTGGCCTTGACTTTTCTCACCGCATTGTCTGGCGGTTTGGTTGCAGGGCTTGATGCGGGCTTGATCTATAACAACTTCCCCCACATGACGGATTTACCGCCGTACTTCCCCTCCAAGGGCGAGCTCATGTCACCAACCTTTTCCAGAAATGCCAACCAGTCGGATTTGTTCTGGCGAAACATGTTGGAAAACCCAGCCATGGTCCAGTTAAACCACAGAATCATGGCCACTACCACCTTCTTCTCCATTCTCGCCACCACCATCTATGCCAACAAGTACAAGGCGGTCATGCCAAAGAACGCCACGACTGCCCTCCGCACCGTCATGGGGCTTGCCTGTCTTCAGGTTGCCTTGGGGATCTCTACGTTGATCTACCTCGTGCCGATTCCGCTCGCCTCTGCCCATCAGGCCGGTGCCTTGGCGTTGTTGACTGGGGTCGTCAGCCTTGCCGCGAAGTTGAAGTCGCCGCGTGTTGCCATGAAGTTCTTGATGGCTGGATTGACTGTGAAAGGCAGAACCGCCGTCGCCAAAGGAGCCACCATTGCAACCAAACTTTAAATTTTGGGATTATTTATTCCAGCTGTAGCGAAGCAGCTGAAGATTTGTGTGCTCGGCCTCTGTATATATTAACAGCCGAGTCTTTTCATTTTGTCATATATAATAACTTTGTAAATAATATGTTTTGATATCTGTTTAATCTGGGCGTACATGAGATTTTGTTCTACACCTAGATAATATGAAATAGCCGTTAAATAATGCAAAAGTATTAGAGAGATAGTGTACACCTTTTTTTTTTCCGATTTTTTTTTTTGTAAAGTCCGTTTCTTGAAACATGACTTTAATAAATTAATAGTCATCGATTGGGCTCTTCCTGGTCTCTCGTCCGCTTTTGCAAAGAGTTAAATCAGCAGTTACGCGGGACGAGAGAGCCAGGACCCAAACGCAGACCCAGGAGCCGGGACGCCTTATAAGCCGTTGGAGTCCAAGAAGAAGTAGTTACCACTAGCCTTCTGTTCCTTGTCCATCTGGGAATCGTACTTGTTGATACGAGGTCTGAAGGAGTTAGGGTCTCTTCTGAAGGTGACATTCAAGTTCTTCAAGAAGCGGTTACAGCCGGTCAACAAGGACTCTGGGGACATGGCCACGGAGTCCTTGGATGGTTGACCCTCGAAGACAATAACACGGTCCGCCAAGTAGGTGGCCATGATGAAATCGTGTTCGACAATGAAGGCAGTCTTCTTGTTGTGGATGATGAATCTTCTGATAACCTTGGAACAAATAATACGCTGTTCGGAATCCAAGTAGGCAGAAGGCTCATCAATCAAGTAGATGTCGGCCGGCACCCCGAGCGCCAAGACAATGGCAACACGCTGCAATTCACCACCAGACAAGTGCTGGACTTCCTGGTCGATGATCCCTTCGATCTTCAATGGCTTGACGACGTCGGTCTGGAACTGTGGGTGGAAGTAGGCCACTCTAATCTTCTTCAAGAACAACTGGCGGACGGTACCTGGGAACTTTGGCGCAATCTTCTGTGGCTTCATGGAGACATTCATCTTTGGCGCGGTCTTACCGTCATCCGGGGAGATAGCACCGGCCAACAACCTACAGAAGGTGGTCTTACCGGTACCGTTCTCACCCATCATGACAATGATCTCAGAATCGGTAAAGTCACCGGCCTGGATCTTCAAGTGGAAATCCCCTTGGGTGTACTCCATACCTGGGTACTGGAACGCACGGGAGGCATCCTGGACCAACGCATCGTTAGCGTCGGACATTCTGAACTGCAAGGACTCGGTTCTAAAACGCAAGTTCTCGGTTGGAATGTTACCGTCCAAGAAGATGTTGATACCTTCACGCACCGACGCTGGCAAGGTGACCACACCGTAGACGGATGGCGCCCCGTACAAAATACAGACAAAGTCGGAAAGGTAGTCCAATACGGACAAATCGTGCTCGACGACAATGACATAGGTGGTTGGGCCCAAGAGAGATCTGATGATCTCGGCCGCGTTCAATCTTTGCTTGACATCGAGGTACGACGATGGCTCGTCAAACATGTACACCTGGGCTTCCTGGATACAGGTCATACCAATGGCAAATCTCTGCAACTCACCACCAGACAAGGCCGCGACCTCTCTGTTTAACACGTGGGTCAACTCCAACACCTTGAGCACGTTCTTCCCAGCCTCGACTCTCTCCATCTTCTGCTTCAACAACTGGCCGACTTTGTTGATCGGACCCTTGATGGCACGTGGAATGTTGTCAACGTACTGCGGCTTGATAATAGCCTTGATGTTGTCCTCCAACACCTTGGTGAAGTAGTTCTGCAACTCAGACCCTCTGAAGTGCCTGAGAATTTCCTCCCAGTCCGGCGGGTTGTCGTACTGGCCCAAGTTTGGCTTCTGCTTTCCCGCAAGAATCTTCAACGCAGTGGACTTACCGATACCGTTAGTACCCACGAGCCCCAAAACCTGGCCCGGTCTAGGGGTAGGCAAACGATGGAGCTTGAAGGAGTTGGCGGAATATCTGTGGGTCACCTCCTTCTCCAAGTTGGTTGGCAAGTTGATGATCTGGATCGCGTCAAAAGGGCATCTCTTGACACAGATACCACAACCGATACACAAAGTTTCGGAGATGAAGCAGATCTTGGAGGTTGGCTCGACTTCGATACACAACTTCCCGGTCTTGACCACGGGACACGCCTTGCGGCATTCCTGGCGGCACTTCTTTGGCTTACACTTGTCGTCCGAGACAATCGCAATACGCGTGTTCTTGCTGCTCATGTTGTTGTTTGGTGGTTGACTGAGTTGGGATTACAAAAGCGTGTAGTGCCTTTTTACCCGCTGGCAAATATTTCTGCAAAATTTTCCAGCCTGACGCTTACGCAGTGACGCGTAAGCGCAAGGATGCGGCGCAAACGGCTGGCTGACCAAATCGAGACATCTTATTGGAGGAGCAGTGGGACTCTCTCCTGGTAATTTAGAATCGCAAACTATCACAAAGACTGAAACCAAGATTGGTTGGTCGTAGTGTGTGAGGGTATGTTCCACAAGTCCGATGTATAGGCGTACTTCTATGGAGATATAAAACTTGAACGCATTTAATGGCATCAACATGGGTAATAATATGTGTAAATTTTTACTGAAAGCATGGAGGTTGAACTGATGGGTAATTTCCTACCAAAGATTATACAAAAAAACACACACACACAAACACAGGAAATTATCCATAAAATATTGTTCATTCCATCCGGTGCATTGTACCACGTCCGTACAGCATTGAGTATTGTATGCGCATTTGGGATAGGACAATCCCATACCAGGGATAGAAGTATGATACTGTGAGATTTTTGAATGCAAACATCCCATGAGTTATTTTTTCAGATCCACCAAAAGAGCCTGAAGTAGCTCGGCAGCGTCACTAGTCTAGGATGATGTCTGCAAAAGCTATTTGAGATATACTGACAAACCACTGGCAGTCTCGCGCATGCTCCCAGATATCTGGCCCAGATCGCATCTCACTTTTTGTTCAGACCCCTCCCCTTGGTAAACACAAACAAGGTCATCCCCAACCATTGAACCGACGCCCACACCCAGAACACAGCACTGATCAAAATCAAGGCACAAATATAGTACCCATCCATCGGGAAATCGTTTTCCTCCCCCACAAACAGCTGCCACGTAGCGTAGACAGCGCTGGGAACCAAGTAACGATGGATGTTAAACACCGACATCATGCCAACTAGCACTCCGATCCACGTCACTGCGAGGATGAGAATTCCACGATTGCGAAGCTTTTGTAAGTTTTCGTCTGCAAACAAATCGTAAAACGGAACACGGCTGTGGATGGGCATCGATGGATCGGGCTTGGATAGGGAAGAGGCCCTTCTGCGGATGAGCGGAAGGGGATAAACATCGGGACTATCAATGAAATCCTGGGTAACCTCAGACATATCTTACGAATTGTCTTCCCAGAGTTCTCTATAAACTCACGTGTCGATTCTAGAGGAACCGTTTGATATCGTATACAATTCACAACGGTTCAGGTTCCTAACAGTTTGCAATTTGACAAAGGTGGATGATGTAATTACATGCAGGATTACCTGCGGCTGGCACGGAAGTAGGATCAAGAATTGCCCTTTAATTATACATAATTGTTGTAATTCCTTACTTAGCTTAGTGTCTTGTACTACTTGAAATAAATTTGTCTAAACCCCAACTTTTAACAACCGGCTTTTAAAGGCTAAGAATCCAATCTACCTTGAGCTGTGGTTACCTCTATAGAAAAATATTTGTGCGGTTATCAAGCTGCAGGATTTGCGAGGGCGTAAATGTCACCACGTTTCCTCTACCTCAACTTGAATCATTCGCTCATGATAGACTCTGCCCGGCTCTCAGAAGCAGTAATCAGAGAGTTTTCTAAACAAAAACTCGCGGCAACCATGCGTGAGTACCAGGTGTTAGCCCTGGAGCTTGCCCCGGTGCTACGCCAAGCGCCGCCGTTTATCGCCCAGGTGCATCGCCTTCTCGGCATTGTGGAGGTGTATTCCCGTGATGATCTCAAGGCGGGGGCATTAGAGTTTATCCCGATGGAACGGATCTTGAAAAATGCGTTAGAGCTCGAAAAAGCGTCGACAGCTTCGCTTGGGCACCAGGACTACGTCGTCAAGGCCTTGCTCGCGTGGTTTAAGAACGATTTCTTTCAATGGGTGAATAAACCAGAGTGCCTCCTGTGCCACAACACTGACCAGGCCAAAATTACATCGTTAGGCGCGACCAAGTCTAGCGAAGAGGAGCACCGCCGTGCACAGGCCACGACTACCGAAATTTACAAATGCCAGCAATGCCATTCCACATACAGATATCCCCGCAACAACGATCCCTTGGTGGTGTTGGAGCAGCATAATGGGCGGTGTGGTGAGTGGTGCAACGGCTTTATGGCGCTTTTGCACGCCATGGAGATTCCAGCCCGGTATATCTGGAACGCCGAGGACCATGTGTGGTGTGAGTACTATTCTGCTTCCCAGAAGCGATGGATCCATCTTGACAGCTGCGAGAATGCGTTTGATGAGCCGTTGTTGTATGCGCGGGGTTGGGGTAAAAAGATGAGCTTTGTGTTTGCGGTCAGTGAGACTCTGATTGTGGACGTCAGTGCAAAGTACATTGACCCGGAACACCAGATTCCGAAACAGTCAAAGTGCGATGTGCGTTTGTTAGGCAAGTGCGTGAGAATGTTCAATGCCGGTAAATGGCTTGCCTACAACGCGAAGCTAACTGATTTGTTCCTTGACTATGAGGAAGCGAGGCTCGACGAGTTCTACACAAAGGTGTTACGGCCTCATTACGAAGAGGTGGCACAGTTGAAGGGTCCGTCAGTTGCGACAAAAACAGAGGAATTGAAGCCAAGGGAGACCGGCGCAGGTGAGTGGACTGAGCTGAGGGGTGAGAGTGGGAAATGACCGGCTCCCTGGACGATGAGCATCGACAAAGCGAAGGTGGGGGTAGTTATAAAGGAGAGGGTCTCCTGGGGGCAGTTATGGTTGGCTTTTCTTGTGTTCTTGGTAGCTGTTGGGATGAATTACGGTGTAGCAGTATAATGAAATTCGGATAGGTACGCATCGTTCATCTTGGTCATTACAGGATTCATGGACACTACTGAGAAACGTAGACTTTACAATGTGGACTTCAGCAGGTGGTTGTGTGCTGCCTGGGAAAGCATTAGAATCCATACCATTCCAGAAGCAAAAAAGAACCAATGAATAAGGGATGTTGAAATCTTAATTTTATAGTTTTGGTAACCTTGTAATCCCCATGGTTTAAAAAAAGATGATCTAGAAAGGTTCCAGATAATCTAAGCCTACACTACCCACGTTATAGAACTTGGTTAGTGTCCTAAGCCCTCCTGTTCCACCAATTTCTTATACATGAGTTTTTTTCAGTTTTGCCAGCTCTCACCGAATGTCGCTTGGATCTTGATGTACATCGTATAGAAGTAACCCATCTTTTTTATTCCAAAAGTCTTGGCTGGAATCTCCATGGTTGAATAATGACATTATCAAAGCGTAAGTGTGTACGCCACATGGCGGTATTCTGGCCCGAAATGAATATTTAAAGTATGCAGAGTTTGTCCAGGGACTGTTTCCGTATTAGGCAATGAGTGCGGAGTTGTTCTGCCCTGGTGAATCTCAGCGGGGTGATTTAAAAATGTACGTCGCACATTTGTTGTCCACATCGGTGCAACATACTATTAGCATACTAAAATTGAATATATCGACGTTAACTCGATTTAAGACCTGCCTCTAGCCAAGCGAGCTTCTAATCGCGTATACCACTGCTTGCCTCCGAGATATTTAGGAAGAAACTCCGGTATCCTGTAAAGGTCTAAATTTAGGCCATAAGGTTTCATTAGGAGCCACCCCGTTTCCCACCACGGGAAGCTCATCTCCGAGATCACCGTAGAGAGAAGGGTGCTTAATAACTGTGAATGTACGAGAATTCAAGGCTTGGCTCTTCCCTGGAGTTATCAATGTATAAACTGCCCGATCATAACCATTCACTCCTCGGAGTGACAACTTCTATCCGACACACCGGTGTGTCATTTTCTCACGTTCATACGGGATTGGGGGAAGCTCTTCCGGGCCGCGCGTCGACTAGCAGTTAATTTATCCATACAAGCCTATTTACCCCAGTCGAGCCACCTCGCAGCGGGGATCGCTATTTTTCTCAGCGCTTACTGCCTCATATACAAAGCCTCAAAATAATACTTCCAGTTTAAATCCACATTTATCAGTAGCTAATCAACTATATATTCCTTTCCCGGCCTATGTAGCCACCTGCTGATGTCATCAGAGACCGGCGCTATCACTCGTGGGCTACCCCTCGGCCGGCCCCACCACAGGGCTACCTAACCCTGCTTCCCCGACATTTGGCTGACGCAGCAAAAGTTGTCTTACCTTCCGTGGGTTTTTACGTGCTCAAAATAGACTGCATCACGATCCGGAGCGTTGTCATTCGTGACTCAAACAAATATCACTCTGGCAAATATCGCTCGCTTGGACGACTTTAGCCTCTAGATTTGCTCATCCAGGTTGTATATACGAGTACCTGCGTCCATTCTCTGATAATCCCCTGGCAACGTTTCTCCTCGAAGCTCCAAGAAATAGCTGCTTCCACCGCTTATAAGCAATACCCCGCTCTCTTTGACGACACCACTTTTCGTTTGTGTCGCTGAAAGAATCCCTAAAGTTCTACCGGGACCCATCAGGCTCTACCGTTTGCTTTAACCTCCTCTAAATACCTCTGGTTATATACAACCTCCCTTCGGTCAAACGCTTATTGATATCCTCGGCCAGCTCCCAACCTTCTCCCGCACGCACAGACTCTCGTAATGTATTCCCTTGATCGCCGATTATTTCTCGCCCACTCTACGAACCTGTCTAGGTCCGGCTCGCCTAATGACGCGGAATCTTTTGCGCTAACCCCACCTGAACCAAAAAAGTACAACTCTACATCTAGTATTCCCAGCTTGCTACGCCACCACGGGCAAGAAGCCTCCAACCACGCCGCCACTCTTGACCATATCCCGGTGCCACCGCAGCAGCCCCCACGTATGAGCAAGAAAAGAAAGTCGACCGTTACCTCCGTACCCCAGGACACGCATGATGATGACGGTTCGCTCGCAACGCGTATCAGTAAGAGCTGTGATGCCTGTAAGGGCAAGAAGATTGCCTGCCAGGGTGGCAAGCCACTGTGCGAGTACTGCCTCAAGCACGAAATCGCCTGTTGCTATCTGCCCATGAAGAAGCCAGGCTTAAAAGCAGGCTACGGTAAGGAGTTCACCAACCGCTTGGAGTTTGTCGAGCTCCAGCTTCTCAACGTGCAGCTGAACGACATGGAGCAGATGCGCAACCGGGTGGGCCACTTGGAACAGTTGTGTTCCAAGCAAGCGACGATGATAGAGGAACTTCTGGAGAGAATGCACTTACTAGCCGTGCTGTTTGCCCGAAGCAGCTCCAATAACTCCAAGAGAGGGAGTGATATTGATGCTCACGAAAGAAGGGCCAATCAAGACAGTTCCTTCCCGGTGCCACTCCTCCAACCTCAGCAAATTTCCCGGCACGAGCCACCAATGCATTACTCCCAGCCTCCGATGGACGAATTTCTGCTGTTGTTCCGTCACACGGTTCCGCTGGCCGGTGAAGGGACCAACATGCCGTCGCCTGGCGTGTTTCACCAGCCTCCCCACTCACATCAGGACTCCCCACAGGGAAACCTCAAGTATGAGGGCTACATCAACTACTTTTCGAATCCTTCCAACTATGTGCCCAAAGATGACAGTGTGACAGTTGAGACCGACGCGCAGGATAAAGAGCCAATGAATAAGATCATGAGCTACACCTCGCTCTTCAACCATTTTAGCACCCAGCTTGCGCCGCTTGAGTTAAAGGAAAAGGAATCCGAGCCCGAAGAGAGCTCGCTGGGCATCTCGGTAGAGTTTGCACAAAAAATGACCAACAGCATTGCCGACATCCGCCCGCCCAGCATCAGCTCCGTTCTGGATTCCTGCAAGACCGACTCCGAGCTATCGTTCTCACCTAATTTTGTAAATGGAAAGAGTCTTGTGCACGGGATGAATGAGATGCACGGGAATACCGGTTTGACC
Source organism: Babjeviella inositovora NRRL Y-12698 (assembly GCF_001661335.1). NCBI lineage: Eukaryota > Fungi > Ascomycota > Pichiomycetes > Serinales > Babjeviella > Babjeviella inositovora. The sequence continues at coordinate 708,656 of NW_017566846.1, read as the reverse complement.
CCTAATTTTGACATGGAAAACTTTGCAAACTTGTTCTCCGGTTCCCCTGCCACCATGCCCGATATGACCCCATTGGATAACGGTGGATCTCACAAGACGCTGGAACAAGCAGCAGGAAGTTCCCGATCCGAATTCTCCCAGAAACCGTCGACGATAAGCGCGGTTGAGAACTTTGAGGGGATTAATGAATGGGAGTTTTGACCACGTTTTGAATGGTATTCTAATGTTTGTGGCTGTGGTCTGAATATAACTATAAGATGCAATAGCTAATATGATACAGACGGATGCTTCGTTACGAATCAATTTGGGTGAGGTGAGAGCAGCCCGGAAGAATGATAAAGGGTTGTGTTTGAAGGGAAATCACACCTGAATTGTCTTTGCCTTGACGTATTCTGGATGTAGGGGGTGTTCACCTTCAGATCTAAGTGATATGTTTATATAAATTTCTGATGAATAAACTAGTTTTTGGCATATAAATATAGTACTGTTTGCGTAAGACTGAAACCGGCATCTTATCTGATCCAGCGCGAAACCTTCATGAGTATACCTGGGCAAACGTCTCTCTAGCCGTCAATTAACTCCGACAGGTTTCCCGGTCGTTTACATCCTCTCATATAGATTTGCTTGTAATATTTAGAGTATATCAGACTGTTTACTCGTCCACCTCTTCCAAGACTGGCGTGTGGGTCTTTTTGGTGACAGAGGTGGCGTGGACCTCGACACCGGAGTTGGTGGCGCTTGGAGCCGGCTCGGCCTTGCCCTTCTTGCTCTTTTTGCCCTTCTTCTCCACTTTCTCTTCCCAGCCGTACAAAGGCTTGAAGCTGTCGAAGAAACCAACGTCTTCGAACAAGTTAGGGAACAACCAGAAGCCCTTTGGACACACGGCCAAAGAAATGAGATACATAACCAACCGGATGATGGCTACCACAAACAACAACGCAATCAACCCCATGGCAATCATGGAAAGGTACCAGACACCTTTACGCATGAACCTCGGCCATAATGGGAACAACAAGATGGTGAAAACCGCAGCAATCGCGATAATGGAGTACACAATTAACATCGGGTTCGGCTTGTTGTAGACCCAGATGAAGTACGACTCCGGGTTGTTCAAGTCGGCTTTCTGCGCTGGAAAGAGTGCTGGCGATCCCTTCACCGGCTTGATGCCCTTGGTACGCGTGTCGTTAGTCGATAACTTGTCCACCGGTACGATCATCTTGCTTTCGATCAATTGAACGATGATCTGAGTAACATCCTGAGGCTTCTCAATGATCGGCACATCCTTCTGCTGGGTGAACTGCGGCGATGAGAGCGCTCTCACCAACCGCTTTAATCTGAAAAAGTCAATCTGGATGGCCCCGTTCAATAATCCGGATCTCTTCTTCAACAACTTGTGGTCTCTCAAGAAGTTGGCCACGTTGACAATCTGCGGACTCACTGGCACTGCTTGTTCCGACATTGTAAATGGATAGTAGTGGTGTCTAACAAGTGTTTTCGGATGGCAAGAGTCGGAAAAGTGTAGCTTTAACCGTTAATCGCGTGGAAGATAGACTATTGACAACCTGGTCAGATTCGAGAACGTTACGTATGCGTTTGTCGAGCACCAGCCTCGTGTCCCGTTTTGACACTGCACCAGCCTCATATACCCGCTTGGGTCACGCCACTATGGCGCAGCATGCAGACCCATTACCCTACGGACGCGTTCCCATTGGGTCGAAGTTCTACAGCGCTGTTCATTTGGATGAAACTGCTGTTGCGTTTGGAATTATAAATTTATCAAGGCAATACTAGCTTTGACTGTTGCAAGTGAAATTGGAAAACTACCCGGGTAAGACAATTCTCAATACACAGTGGGGTATGTTTACATACAGGATTAAGGCCGTGGCAGTTAAGGTAGCGCCTAAACCGATTTAGCTTATACTGATTTCCGGGATTATACTAAATAGTCTATGTACCAGTCGAAATATTGATTAAATACCTGACAAGCTCACATATGTTCTAGCACTGTCAGCCCACACCAACTTGAATACATGAACCTTCCTGTCACAGGTTTACAACAGGTGCTTAAGTTTATAATCCCCTAATTTTCACTAAAATACACGCCATAAATAAAACCTTTCCTATCCCTGATTATATCCCTTTTAGCAGGGCTTTTGCGTCTCAATCCTCTAATTGCCTCTCCTGTACATTGTCTCAGGTCGGCGTGTGATTTTTTCTTCAGGGTAACTTACGGGGTTGGAGCCTCAAAGGACAAAAAAGAGTCAAGAAGCCCTCGCCCTCTCTCTCCTCATATACAACACATCTTATCATTATGCCTCCAGTCCAACAGCACTTTCAGCAACATCAGCCATCTAACTTTGAGAAATTCAAGATGGGCGCTATGATGGGCGCCACCGTCGGTGTGGTTGTCGGTGTCGTCTTTGGCGGAATGTCCATCTTGCAGAGCGGTCCAGGCCCTAATGGTGTCATGAGAACCTTGGGGCAGTACATTGCCGGTTCTTCTGCCACCTTCTGCCTTTTCATGTCCATCGGTTCTGTTATCAGATCCGAGGGCCACCTCATCGAGGAGAGACCAGCCAGAACCTTGGCCGAGTTGAGACAGCGTGTCATGAGACAGCACGTCATGAACATGCAGAAGAACAAGTCCTTGTCCTAGCTGACAAGAATCATACTTTATGCAGAACTTGTTTCCCGCCTCTGTATATACTGCTATAATGAGTAATGTAATATCTATTTCCATGGCTTGTAAGAATTGGAGGGCTAATACGCCGTTATGTTGATTCTTCGTGGTTGACGAATGGATAAGGGCAAGGTTCTGAGGACGTGATTAAGCTATGAGAGTTGCTCGCACATCTCGTCAAACATTGATTTGGTCGAAAGTATCGAAGGCTGAGATCAAAAAAGTGGTGTGAAGGGCTGTAATCGAATGAGACGATGTGAAAGGTTCTGCTCCAAGTTTTCTCAGGCGATGGAAGGTTAAACCCCAAACAGATCGATATTCTGGAGATAGCAGCTAGCGGAGTTGTAAGGGAATTGGTTTTCGTATTTAAAGCGACGGCCAAATTTCGTCGGCCAAGCAATGCTTTGCTGAAAGAACTTGCAATACCGGTACCAAGCTGAATGGCCAATCCTCAAAGTATGATTGTTTACTTTATCTATATTGAACCCTTGACTGATATATATTTTTTCCATAGAGATTATCTCCCCTTTATGGTTACTGGAATGGACCCTATAGCTTGGTGAATCAGATCCCAAAAATACCACTAGGTATAATGTAGGTTTTGTTTTTCTGTAAGTTAAAGGTTGTATAGTGTAGTGGTTATCACTGTTGGTTCTGATCCAATAAACCCCGGTTCGAATCCGGGTACGACCTTTTTTGTACCTCCACTCAATAACACGAGTTTACTTTTCCCCCATAAAATTCTACTCTATAAACATGTGGTGTATCTCTACCATGTGAGTGAGATATCTACTTATAGCAGTAGCGTACTAGCTGACTATATAATGTATATAGAAAAAAAGAAAGGAGGGGCCGACCTCCTTTTACAAGCCATTAATCCATACTGCGTGATAGCTGCACACTTACTTCGTTTATCACGGTCCGCCCTATTGATAATCTGTGAGATTAACATTTGACTGGTAAGTCACAAATGTACGAATTTAAATCAGCGCATGGAAAGAAGATTGAAACTCAAGCTTTACATACTCATACCATAGAACTGTTCTTAAGAGCGCCGAAAATTTTTGGACCGCACTCATACGAACTAAGGGGATTGAAGGGACTTTATTAATACAGTAAAGTGCTCTGTTTAAAAATGATAGACCCCTTGTGTCCTAGCGTGTCGAGGTACGTGTGCGGTGAAGGATATCCTGTATGTACGTTCCTAACAGATCAGTCCCAGCTAGGATCAATTTTCGGTCCCTGTGCGTGAAGGTTAGGCGATTTCCCCGCTTCTAGACTCTCATTAGATCTAGAGATCAGCTCTGTAGTAAGCGTATAGCCATCACGTGGCAGGGATTAATGGCTTATAAAAGGAGGTTGATCCCTCCTTTCTTTGTCTCATATACATTATATAATCAGCTAGTATACTACTGTAAGTAGATATTTCACCCTCGAGGTAGAGATATAATAGAGTAAGCTTGATTGTGATATGCGCGCAACACGGACATAAGTATAATTATGGCAATCCGGGAATATTCGGACATTATGCGAACCAGTGTGGCATCATGACTCCGGAATTCGGCATTCAAATGCCATAGCTCATTAGTATGACATCATATTAAGTAACCACTAAAGTCTGATATTTCTCTCTGGCATATAAAGCGTGCAACATATTCCTTCCAAGATTTCCTGCTCCTCACTTTTTTTCTCTTTCAAATTTCAGATACACTTCAACTTTGCAATGACTGTCATATCCTCCAAATCATACACCATCACGGCTGAAGCCACCCGAATCTTCAATTCTCTTGTCAATGACCCCCGCCTTGATGTCCCAGAGATTGTGAAGTGTGCGGCCAGACATGTAACTATTCAGGCCAGACACGAAGTGCCATTTTTACCCACTCCATTAAAGATGACCGAGTCTTCCACCGCGCTCTGGGCGTACCTTAGTGCCTGGTCGCTTGCCATAATGAACGCCCGATACGGATTGGACGAGGAAACTGCAGTTGTTGACGCCGAACAGGCTACATTGTATCTCTTTTCTTTTGCGCTTGTTCGTTTCAATGGTGTTCCCATTCAAGACAAACGCTTTGCCTTGAGAGCCACTCAGTATGACACGGGCAAATATAACGAGCCGTATCGCGCACTGGCTACCAATATCTACCCAACTCGCGACGGAAAGTTCTGCCTGTTACACGGGGGATTAAACGCGACGCGGATCTTGCGGATGGTGGGCATGCCAGACTCGCAGCCGGAACTCACGCGCGAGGAGGCTATTGCGGCCCATACGAAAAATATTTCGGAGAATTTCGACAGCCACTGGCTCGAGATCACTGCCAACGAAAGATACCGCCAATCAAGCACGGTTTGCAACACGTTCGAGGAGTTTTTGGTTTCTGAGCACGGAAAGGCCATCAAGGATGACCCTATCTACATCGTCAAACAAGTGGATGCTTCGCTTCCACCTGTGGGTTGGCCAGAAGCCACCAAAGGTAGCGGCAGACCGTTGGAAGGAATTCGGATCATTGATTTCTCACGTATTATCGCAGGACCTGCAATAACGAAGATTTGTGCACTTCTTGGGGCCACGGTCATTCGCATTTCCTCTAATCCGCAGCAGCCCGATGTTGCTGTATTGATGTTTGATGGGAATTTGGGAAAGCGTGACACCTCCTTAAACATGAAGTCAGAGGAGGGTAAAGACGCGTTTGAAGCGTTGTTACTAGGAGCCGATGTGATCATGGACGGCTTCCGTCCGGGCTCCTTAGATCGTTTGGGATTCACCAGGGACTATATGCGTTTGCTTGCTCGTAAGAGAGGTAAGGGACTTATTCTCGCCCGCGAGAACTGCTACGGCTGGAAAGGGCCACTTCAGCACCGTTCGGGCTGGCAACAGATAAGCGACTGTCTCACTGGTGTCGCGTGGGCCCAGGGAAAGTTTTTGGGCTTGGACGAGCCGGTTCTTCCGTTGTTGCCTAACGCTGACTACCAGGCGGGGATTTGTGGAGCCATAGCCATTTTGGACGCCATTTACAAACGCGCCACCTTGGGTGGATCATATACTGTCGACCTGTCGCTTAGTCAGTTTAATGTCTTCTTCCAGAAGCAGGGTTTGTTACCTGTGGTGGAGCAGGAACGACTCTTGAAGCGGTACGAAGGAGAACTCAGTTTTAGACATTACGATGATGCACTCAGCTTGTCTCAGAAAATGGCCAAGCTCTTTGCTAAGCATGAGCCGAAGTTATTGGATCCAGAGAAGGTGTATGCCAAGGCCGATAGTAACTGGGGAGAAGAAGGGGAAATTATGGAATATGTCAAGCCGCCAGCCTCTTTTTCCAGCATAAAGTTGTTTCCGGACGTGGGAACCACTCAAGCTGGAACCTATTCCCCACAGTGGCCATAAACCCCATTAGACTAGTACTTACTAGAAGGGGGTTACTAGAGAATATTCAGATCCAATTGCTGGGTTCAAAGGATATCGTTAAATTGTATTTGTTAAAATTAAACTAAATATTAGGTCTAGAATATATGCCATATTAAAGATAGGCCATGACACATTTGTACTTAGACCTCTCGTGGGTTCCATTCCCACAATGTCACGAAATCTCGTTATGCTTTTCTCATACCAAATCCTTGGCGATACGAAGCTTCTTCTCCCTCTCCCAGACCGAGACCCAGTACTTGGTCTTTCCGCAGGTCTACGAATTGACCAGCACTCTTGTATCGCGTATCTACCACTCCACAAAGGTCATCCAGCAGCGTTTTGAGCCGTCCTCTGCCGGAACCGCCTCCCTCGATGGCCACGTTGTGGGGATGCAGAGAGACGCAGACAGCATCGTGCTCCAGAACGTGGTGACTTCCATCCAGGTACTCAACATGCGTTTGTTCAAGAACATTTTCATCAACTCCCCGGTGTTTATCGCCTTTGTGCATACCCATCCGCTCGTGGCGGAATCGCTCATCAGGTTCAATGACTTATCCAATGAGTTAGATGGCATCCATACAATCAACCAGTACCACAGTCCGTTACTTATCTCCGATGGGAAAACCGATGTTATACAGGCGATTAGTCGCGAAGGTTTGCTTGATTCCAAGTTCGGCGAGTTTGTCTACGAATGGAATGAAGTTTTGAGAGTTAATAGAAATTTCTATTCCAAGATTAAGATTTGGGTTAGATGGTTCATATAGATATTGGTTAACAAATGCTACATGTTATAAACAACTGATAGTTTAAAAAGTACACAGAGTATGTGCGTGTAAAAGTGGAACTTCTCCAGACTTAATCCTGAGATAGTTCGTCCAGCGAGTTATAAGGGACTTTAATTGGCAATTCTTTTCAGTGATATGGACTAAGGCTATGTAGTAAAGGTACCATTTAACTAGACGGAAGTTGGAGTCCATTGTCCCCTTGCCTCTGATAAGCGGATACCCTGGTATCGTATCTGCCTTAGTATATAAGGTCACCGACTACCCTTCTCTCGTAGATATCTTACATAGAAAAGGATTCTCTTTTAGCTAGCTAGCAGTATCCACTATTACCTACTAGATATACCACAGACCACCTTCGTATTCATAGTTGGCCTGTACGAGGGTGAGAATACTAGAAGGCTCTTTTTTGCCTGCTCTCCAATACTCAAGCTTGTGTAACTAAACATGTTCTCTATCAATCCAAGACCCGTTTCCGTATTAAGGCTGAAGAATCAACTTCAATAGCTACCATAGACGCCAATATACTTGCATCTTGAGTCTGCCAAAATCAGTCCTGCTAAGTATCACGGATATCGCCGCTATGGAGAGAAACTGCCGACTCATACGTTTCAGGTACATGCATCTAGTTGTTGTCTCGCTAGATTGCTTCACGCCTATATTCTGTAAGGATTCCAATGACTGCTGAGATTAATATTAGGGGTTGTAGCTAGCCACCTATACACTAGATATTGTCGGACTAACCGTTGAGTATAATCACGATCTTTCATCAAAAATAAAGATAATTCATATACTACATACGTACTTATTAAATGGAAAAGCACTTGCTTATATAACCCTCTTAGTTTGTACCATGATATTTCAATTTCAGTTGAATTTCCACATAAAGTTTAATCCTCTTGAAATGGCACGTAACTTCACATGTGCTAGGGATCCGGTTCTGGTAACCACTCTTGGTAGCCGGACACGATCTTTCTCGGGGCCTCAGAGACAGTTTCTCTAGCTCTTATATATAACGTGGTTCTTACTTAATCATTATATAGAGGTTTTATAGTGTAGTGGTTATCACTGTTTGTTCTGATCCAATAAATCCGGGTACAATCCTTGTTGCGCATATACCTCCACCAGTACAAGTTTACTTTTCCATGTCAATGTTTTAGGATAGTTTATGCTATACCTAACTGAATATTTCCTTACATTCATTGTGAGCCTTAAATTTAATGATAGAAGCTTATATTGATATGCCAAAGATTTATTTACTACCCTACAATCTTGAGATTACATGTAACATAAGATTATATCTGGCTAGTTGTGCTAATCCATCTTGCAAAAATGTCTATTTTTAACGACAAAACATCATTAATTTATAAAGCTCAGGGAAATAAACTGAACTTTATACTTAATTATCGTACTTAACACCTTCGTATCTCTTGACAAACACCTCTGGTACTGCCACCACCTTACTGCGAATGTAGTCGGCAAAGGCTTTACCCAACGAGTCCAAACGCGTGGATGAACTCACGCCCCTACCCAAAATGCCATATACTACAAAATGGACAGCAAGTATATTAGGCATCTCCACCCGCTCGATAAAGTAGGTATCCTTCCAGTCCTCCCCGATCAAATACTGCAAGTTTTTGCCCGTCGCAAACGACTTCAACCATTCGTATTCGTCATCCTGGTGCACATAAAGTCCTAGATTCACGTTGGCACCCTTGTCTCCGGATCGCCCCAACACAAAAGTGTCTAATGTGGCCCTAACCGTAGCCCCAAACATGGATAAATCAACTGGTTTAGCGGTTTCGTATGACTTTCTGACCCCCAAAGCCTCTGCTCTTGGAACATGACCACCCTTCACGTCTACGGCAGCGGAATTGTCGCTGCCCAAGATAATACACCCCTCATCCAATCTCAGCTGCTCAATCAAGCCAGGGTAATAAACTACAAACTCGCGGGGTTCAAACGGGTTGATGAAACTGAAGCTGGCACCGTGGAAGTGCTGCATTCCGTAGCGTCTACAGGCCCTTCCAAACGCAATTACACTAGCATACTCGCGGGCCTGGACAAATATCCGCAAGAACGACGTGCCATGATTCTGCAGGTCAGGGTTTTCATCCGCATGGGCCAACCGCTGGAACTCCACAACATCAAACTTGTCCTGGATCCCGAAGTCTTCCATAGCTCGGCGGACCTGGCGTTCCTGCAACTCAAACTTGGCATCCATGTTGGTGCCAGTTCCGCAGACCATAAACTCCGCCTGGTAGCCACCGACGTAGAACAAGGCAAGTTTGGTGGTGGGTGGAGGCGGGAACCCCCTGATTCCGGACACCTCAACACGGTTTTTCGCCTTCTGTTTCATGATCACCTTGGAAACGTCAGCCGTAACATCACTGTTAAGATACATTTCACCTTGGAGCTCGTACAACAACTGTGAGCGGCAGGTATCCACGTTGACAAACCCGTTGAGCGATTCATGCTTTGTAATAATAAACGTGCCGTCGCTGGCGATTTCAGCAATAGGATAGCCGATGTCAATCAACTTGTCCATTGGATAGCGATCGAAATCGCAAAAGTTTGCTCCAGTGGTGTAGCCGGAACACTCAATGAGGTGACCGGCGAGAAGAGCGCCCGCTAGTCTATCGTAGTCGGTGTCTTTCCATCCGTGCCACCAGGCCGCGAGAGCGATGATTGGAGAGGCATCAGCAACTCTACCACAAATGATGACGTCCGCCCCAGCATTCAACCCTGCAACGATGGATCTGCCGCCAAGATAGGCATTGCAGCTGACGATCTCGCGGTTGGGGTTGGCAAAGAACGCGCTGGTTTCGGCGGAGATCTTGATCTTGTCGTTATTCGAGTCCAAGTGCTTCAACTCGTACTCTGGCTGAAGGTACGTCTCGGCGTTGGCATAGAGGTCATCCCCGTAAACATAGCTGATCTTTAAGTCTAGCCCCTTCTTCACAGCTTCAGCGTTGACAAGCTCGGCTAGACCCTTGGGATTTTGCGCACCACCGTCAAAAACCACCTTGATCCTCTTTTCCTGGATAACTTCCAAGCACATGAGTAATGCTTCTTCGCAGTTCTTTTCCCAGCCCTGGTGCGCTCCGGCCTTGTATGCCTTGGCGTTCGTGGCGATATTCAACTCTGCAAGCCAATCACCAGTAATCGCATCGACCGGGCCCTCAGTGGCCTGTCTGTACATGTGGAAGCCTTCGTCGGTCAAAGCGCCGGCGCAATTGGCTATAATAATGGGGCGTCTAGTCATGGCGGTGTTGTTGGTAGGTACCTGGAGCTCAATTGAGGCGGAATATAACTTTCTTTTAAATACACCTACGCCTGTGGTATCCAATTAAGGTCTTCCGCCGTGACTGCGGGGAAGAAAGGGATGACACGAAATCCGATAAGGTTTTTCAGGGAGCTGCTGCATTAGGTCTAAAGGTGGGGGGGACCACTCGGCCTTCGGACAGAGGGGGTGAAAATCATCCATAGCTGAAACCGGTCTGTTTGCAACACTCCGCTAAAGCGATAACTTCGAGTCTATGAGTAGTTGACCCTTTACGGAATCCCCTCCGCCGACAATGCCCCGTATGAAACCGAGGAACGCAGGTATGCAGAGACCTGCATACAGGGTGCGTTTCCCCACAATTACCCTTCGGAAGATTAATATGCGAGCTTTATTTCGTCTAAATAGCGTATTATACCGTAACTTGGGGGGTGTTCAGCTATCTCAACTTGTATGGGCGTATTCCAAAATTTTCAGCACGTTTGAAAAAATCTCTATGGTAAAGGTGCGTATGGTTTGTTGAATAGTATTCCTGGCGCTGGTTCAAATTTACACTACAGCTTAGTAGCCAAGTTTTAATCCCACCAGACTAATAGAACAAGCCTATGTGGAGTTTCCCTTCCGGAGTTCGGCAATGGTACCCCGCATCTTTGGTATGACTTCATGCTACATAAACTCTAAGACCTAATACTCTACTGATCTATATAAGACATTATACATCCCTTACGGCTCTCCTTATTTTCAGATTTCAAACGTCTCCTTTCTTCACAATGACTGTCATATCTTCCAAACCATACACCATCACGGCTGAAGCCACCCGAATCTTCAATTCTCTTGTCAATGACCCCCGCCTTGATGTCCCAGAGACTGTGAAGTGTGCGGCCAGACATGTAACTATTCAGGCCAGACACGAAGTGCCGTTTTTACCCACTCCATTAAAGATGACCGAGTCTTCCACCGCGCTCTGGGCGTACCTCAGCGCCTGGTCGCTCGCCATAATGAGCGCCCGATACGGATTGGGTGAGGAAACCGCCGTCATTGATTCCGAGCAGGCCACGTTGTACCTTTTATCTTTCGCACTCGTTCGTTTCAACGGTGTGCCCATTCTCGACGAACGTTTTGCCTCAAGAATTGCACAGTACGACACGGGCATGAGCTCTGAGCCATACCGGGCGATGGCTACCAATATCTACCCAACCCGCGATGGAAAGTTCTACTACTTGCACGGGAGTTTAAACGCAACGCGAATCTTGCGAATGGTAGATATGCCAGACTCACAGCCGGAACTCACACGCGATGAAGCCATTGTGGCCCACACGGAAAATCTTTCGCAAAATTTCGATAGCCACTGGCTCGAGATCACTGCCAACGAAAGATACAAACAAGCGGGCACGGTTTGCAATACATTTGAAGAATTCTTGGCTTCTGAGCATGGAAAGGCCATCAAGGATGACCCTATCTACATCGTCAAACAAGTGGATGCTTCGCTTCCGGCTGTGGGTTGGCCAGAAGCCACCAAAGGTAGCGGCAGACCGTTGGAAGGAATTCGGATCATTGATTTCTCACGTATTATCGCAGGACCTGCGGTAACAAAGCTCTGTGCTTTGCTTGGGGCCACGGTCATTCGCATTTCCTCTAATCCGCACCAGACCGATTGGGCCGCCTTGATGTTTGATGGGAATTTGGGAAAGCGTGACACCTCCTTAAACATGAAGTCAGAGGAGGGTAAAGACGCGTTTGAAGCGTTGTTACTAGGAGCCGATGTGATCATGGACGGTTTCCGTCCGGGCTCCTTGGATCGTTTGGGATTCACCAGGGACTATATGCGTTTGCTTGCTCGAAAGAGAGGTAAGGGACTTATTCTCGCCCGCGAGAACTGCTACGGCTGGAAAGGGCCACTTCAGCACCGTTCGGGCTGGCAACAAATAAGCGATTGTGTCACTGGTGCTGCATGGGCCCAGGGAAAGTTTTTGGGCTTGGACGAGCCGGTTCTTCCGTTGTTGCCTAACTCTGACTATCAGACGGGGATTTGCGGGGCCGCAGCCATTTTGGATGCCGTATACAAGCGTGCCACCGTGGGTGGGTCCTACACCGTAGACTTGTCGCTCAACCAATACAATGTCTTCTTCCAGAAGCAGGGTTTGTTACCTGAGGTAGAGCAAGAACGACTCTTGAGACGGCATAAAGGAGAGCTCGACTTTAGACACCATGATGATGTGTTCAACTTGCTTGCAAAGATGACCAAATTTTTCGCAAAGCACGAGCCGGAGTTATTGGACCCAAAGATGTATGCCAAGGCCAAAAGTAACTGGGGAGAAGAAGGGGAAGTGGTGGAGTATATCAAGCCGCCAGCCTTTTTTTCCAGCACCAGATTGTTCCCGGACGTGGGAACCACCCGGGCAGGGGCCCATCGACCACAGTGGCCGTAAATCCCATTGGGCTAGTATTTACCAAAGGCTTTTTGTATAAAAAATATTCCGATTTAAACGCTATGTTGGTTTTTATATACTTTTATTTAAATGCAATTGTGCAACAATTGAGCTGGGTATTTATGTCTAGAGGCCCTTCACCACTAGGCTTCTCTGCATAGTCTATGCCCCTGCTTATATTCCTAGGGCGTACACGTGGTGGTGCAGCTCCCAATACCAAACGCAGCCCCGAGGCCGGAGCACACCTGCAGCCATACTATAGTTGCTCTTTCGGCTATGGGCGCTAACCCAAGGCGTCGCCTGATTGACGTCCTGCAGGCGGCTGGAAAAAGAAATCCCGTCTGAGATGTGAGTCAGTATTTTTTTTTCAACTGCAAAGTATAACACATGTTACATTATAAGTCACTAAATCTTTTTCGAAAGCAATTTCTTCCATTCTTACCCCATACTTTCCACCATGCTCAATACCGCCAACACAACGGCTCATCCTCTCTTAGAGGCCACTCAGACGTTACTAGAGGTACACACACAAGTCATCGACAACATGATCTACCTCTTCAACACAGAAATCGAGCTCTTGTCCAACTCCACCAAGCTTCTCGAGTCAATCCACATCCAAACCTTACTCAAGGGCTTGAAACAGAACATTTCCATCATGGTTATGAAGATCCGCAACCCCGACAGCTACTCACTCGGTCGCAATAACACCTTGATCAGCTTCCAGCTTCGGAGCTTATTCGCCGACCACTACAGCCCAGTGCTCGGGAAGGTGTTGGCCGTGTTGGAGGAGTTAAACCGGTGCTACCACATCCTTAAAAAGGCCAACCAGAATACCAAATCCTTGGCGACACGAAGCTTCTTCTCCCTCTCCCAGGCCGAGACCCAGTACTTGGTCTTTCCGCAGGTCTACGAATTGACCAGCACTCTTGTATCGCGTATCTACCACTCCACAAAGGTCATCCAGCAGCGTTTTGAGCCGTCCTCTGCCGGAACCGCCTCCCTCGATGGCCACGTTGTGGGGATACAGAGAGACGCAGACAGCATCGTGCTCCAGAACGTGGTGACTTCCATCCAGGTACTCAACATGCGTTTGTTCAAGAACATTTTCATCAACTCCCCGGCGTTTATCGCCTTTGTGCATACCCATCCGCTCGTGGCGGAATCGCTCATCAGGTTCAATGACTTATCCAATGAGTTAGACGGCATCCATACAATCAACCAATACCACAGTCCGTTACTTATCTCCGATGGGAAAACCGATGCCATACAGGTGGCCAATCGCGAAGATTTGCTTGACTCCAAGTTTAGAAAGTTTGGCGAGTTTGTCTACGAACGGAATGAGGTCTTGGGGGTCAACAGGAGAAGGATCTTTTAAGCGAAAACTGGAACCTGTATCGGATAATTCATAGATATTGGTTAATAAATGCTACATGTTATAAAATTTGATGGATTAATAAGGACGTGGACGATTTGTGAAAGGCGAACCATTTCCAGGTCAACCATGTGATAATACGTCTATCGAAGTGTGTGAGCCTTGACAATTTCTGTCCGAGGGTCTAAATATTAGAAGGTGTTTGTCGCAGGTGCATTATATTTAGTCGTTATCTCACCAGATGGCCTCAACGTCTATCCCAGATATATCATCCGATATAGTGTAACGGCTAGCACGGTTCGCTTTCACCGAGCAAACCCGGGTTCGACTCCCGGTATCGGAGTGTCCTCTACTTTTTATCTTAAAACATATTTCCGACAGATCATTTATCAGCTGAAAGTGCCCGTGTCGAGTCTTGTATCGGGGCAATTGTGTTTTCGTGCCCTACCCTCTTTTAGACCATCTTTATACAGTATAGTTCATCAGTGCATTACTAATTCTTGGTTAAATATCACGGTAGCGGGCGTCCAGCACCCGTTTGTCCGTTTAAAGCTCCTCTTCGGAATACCCCTTTCTGGTCTGTCTCTTTCTCAAGTTGCTCAACTGGATACTCCGCTTGATATCAAACTTGGTCTCAAGGATTTCCTTGGTCTCCTCCAACTCCAAGTGACCGAGCTCAGGGTATAAGAAGAACACGCAGATTAACGAGATGAAGGATACTGCCCCGAAGAAGGCAAAGGTCCCGGTTGGGGTGATTTTCTCCATCATGGTCAAGAACGTGGAGGCAATAATAAGCGAGCCGGACCAATTTACGGCACATGCAAGCGAAGACCCAAGGCCTCTCACGTTCATAGGGAAGGTTTCGGACTGTTGCCATGGAACGGCACCGGTACCAAAGGCAAAGAACGCCACATAGAGCAACATTGCAACCAAAATGACAATTCCCCAACCAGTCATCCCGGTAGTGTTAATAACCGCCTGGTTGTTGGCAAACTTGATGTCCATGAAATGGAACGCAACCGCCGCAAGAACCAACGCACACACCATACCCGCGAGCGAAATAATCATAAGCTTTCTTCTGCCCAAGCGGTCAATGAAGAAAAACACCGCGATGGTGAAGATGAAGTTGATTGCCGCGACCAAAATTGACACAGCGGTGGCGTTCTTGAATCCCACCATCTCGAAGATTGTCGCCGAAAAGTACATCAAAGAGTTGAACCCGGTGAACTGGTTGATACCCTGCATCCCGCAGACAATAATCAAGCCACGGAAGTTAGAAGGAACGGTGTGGAGCTCTCTGTACTTGACACAGAACTTCTTGAACGCGGACATGCCATTGGTAGGGTCGTAGGTTGCTTCCTGGAGTTCTACAATCTTTGCGTCAATCGACTTATCACTAGCCCCGCCGTTGATCCTCACCATCACATCGCGTGCTTCATCGAGACGGTTTTTCCCAACCAAGTACCGCGGGGTGTCGGGAAGTCTGGTCAAAAGCGCGGCCTGGAGAAGTGTTGGGAAGAGCGAAATCGCCACCAAGATTCTCCAGCCCTTGTTCACGTGCACTAGCCCGGCACCAATGCCGTAGCTGGCCAACTGGGCACCGGTTCTAATAATAGACGCCATCATGACCAATCTACCTCTCCATTTTGCAGGGGCAAGCTCCGTGATATAGAGGGGAGAGACCACAGACGCGATCCCCACGCCAAACCCCATAATAAACCGGCCCACAATCATGGTCCAAACGTTCTGTGCGGCCGCTTGGGTTACTGCTCCAATCACAAAGAAAGCGTTCGCCACCTGACAAGCGTAGTTTCTCCCAATCGCATCCGCGATCGAACCAGCAAAAACCGCGGTGATTAATGCACCAAGGGAGGTGGCGGATGTGATGAACTCCTTCCTGCCATAAGTCAACGGCTCGCCAAGGTCGTTGTTGACGGAAACCAAGGCGGAGGAAATGTATCCGGTATCGTAGCCAAACATAAAGTGCGAAACAGATGCAACCGTCACCAAAAGATACAAGAAAGCGGTGGGTTCGGAGTTGACCACTTCGTGTGCAATATGATAGCTCTCCACGTTTTTGGACGCATCGTCCTGGCTGTTGACCTCGTAGTGCACTGCTGTAGCTTTTTCTTCCGACATGGTAGATAATGTTAGTGAGCGATAGTATAGATAGTCTGAAGACGTGCGGGGCGAAGACTGCTTAAATACCGTTGGGCGCGTGTTAGAAGTAAATCAGCGCGTTAAGCATATCCCCGACGTAGAATTCTCGTGGATCCAGAAAGTTTCCCGAAACGGAGGGGAGATAGCGCGGGGATAGCTGCAGGAATGTGGGGAGCGACAAACGGGAGCCTCTGGCAGAGCCAAGCGATTCACATGTGAGACTACGAAATTTTTATGATGCTTGCTTATCCAGCAACAGCACCGTTTGTGTGTGCTCTAATGCACCTGGTACTGTCGATATGAGTTTTGCCAGCTCGTCGTGAGTGTGGCTGATTGCTGCGAGCGTCGGTTTTTTCAACGACAGTCTGGTTAGAGGGCAGTGACTTCGGAGTTCTAGCCAAACTTTCGTGGACAAAATTCGCTTGAACTTTTACGACGCAGCTTATCCCAGTGTGGGAGCTTGGAGACCTGTTTCCAAGCGCGTCGGAACAACGTATCCTGCTAGTTTCGCTCCCCTGGCCCTGGTCTGGAATAAGATGGCACCCATTTTTATTTCGTTATTATTCTATTCTTTTTCTGTTAAGCTAGGAAGGGGTCCTCAAAGATTCCATGTCTACAACTTCCATAGTTTTTTTTTTCGTATTTCTTGTCAATCAAGATACTGCATACGCACTTCCCTATCGTATAGTGCGGTGATGATGTCGACGTTAATCTTCCAGGGGGTTCTCAGATCTAGGTTGTCCCCCCCCTTCAGCATGACTAGATTTAGCGAATCATCATCATATTGGTAGACCTGCAACATTCTGGGGAACTTGTTTAAAAAGCCGAGAGAGACTCGTGTCAGACACTAGATGCGGGAGGTAGGGCAATGGCCACACCGAGACTAAACTCTAGCCCTTATGCATGACCAGGGGAAAGGGGTGTCTAGTGACACCACGGATTTTATCCAGAAATTCCGATAGCTAAAATATCCAATCACCGCCGCATGATTGGATACGCTATACCGGAAGTAGTCAGTCCTTCAGACTGCAGACGTAGATCGAAGATGCGAATGGCCCCTTCCAGCGTAGTATATACAGCAGGCCCTCACGCTGCCTCAATTCCTCGTATCGCACATGCTATACGATGCCTTCACGTCTTTGTAAACCTAAAAATGAGCTGCAGGCGAGTTTGGGCACACGAAATACGGAGCTAGCTTTATCCACTCACTCTACATGCTGCTCTAGCCATCAGTGCTACTCCAGCTGTCAGTGCTGTTATACCTTGTATTTATTGTGGTGATTGTAACTAGTTGTTACCAGGCCAATTTGCTTGAAAGCTTTCGGGGCCTTGACATTCACCCCCATTACACCTTGCAACTGCGTTCCCCAGTCATTCAGACTCCGTCGAATGACTAATAGCTAGACGGTCTACACCTTAGCTAAGACTAAAGTGCAGCATTTCCTCTCCGTTCATCACGTAAACTGCGATCCGGAAATTACTAAACAATTCCTAGCCCCCAGGTCTGGCCTCGCATTGCTTCTACCTGCACAACACACTCTTTCCGGCTCTGATCTCTCTCTCGGTATCGCCTCCCGCCGTGCCGCTCTCAAACGCCGTGAGGTCATACACAAACGTCTTCCCAAACTCCCCTGCCTTGAAGTCCTTCTCGCGGCTAAGATCTTTGGCGGCCTGGTGCAACAACTGCTGCGGCTCCATCACGTGCTCACTGCTGAGCTTGAACGTCCCCCAGTGGACCCCCACCATCTTCTGAATGCCCATGCACTCGCTGATGGTCAAGCTCTCTATGGGAGAGATATGGCGCGGCTTCTGGTGCCATTCCGGACAGTACTGCCCGATGGGCAACATCCCGAAAAACACCCCGCTGTACTTGGTTTTGATCTCGTCAAACATTGATTCGCTGTACCCAGTGTCACCGGCGTGATAGAACACGGGCTTGTTGTCTTTCAATATCAAAAAAGAACACCACAACGTGCTGTTGTTGTCGTAGATGCATCTGCCCGACCAGTGCATGGCTGGCAAACACACCACCTCCCACTTGCTCTTGGTGGCGGACACCTGCTGGGGCTGGATCTCGTAGCGGTCCCACCAGCTCATCTCGATAACCTTGTACACACCCTTGCGCTTCAAATGCGCCCCCACACCCATCGGCACGATCCATTCGGCCTGGTTGTTGATGGCAGCGATGGAGTAGTCTTCGAAGTGGTCCGGGTGGTTGTGACTGATGAGCACGTACTGCAAGCTCTGAAGTGGCAACTCCTGGATCTGGACCGGCGATGGGGTGATACGCTGCGGTCCAATGTACGGGTTGATCAAGTAGTCCTGGAATATCGGGTCAGTGAGGAAGTTGATCCCGCTGATCTGCAAGATGGAACAGCTCTGACCCAACCAAGTGAATACAAACCTTTTCAGCAATTCTGGCAATTCGCCATCATCTGCCGGATGGTGGTACAAGGCCATATCCGGTTGGTAGATGGGCAATGTGGCTCTCAATTTGGCGATATCTTTGTGCAACAACCTGCTGTCGTGGTGGTGCCCGTCCTTATCGTCACTGCCGCCGGTTATGAGCTCCACCACTTCCATGACCCTCACTAGAAAGAATTCAAACAACGACTGCGCCCTGTACTCCTTGAACGGGTTTTCAAACTTTCCGTGGATCACTAACGGAAGAAAGCGACCACTGGGCTCCTGGTCAAGCTCGGGGTGCGCCGATTGGAGGGTGCTCTGTTTCCTGTGGTACAACGCCTCCCGCTGCTGGATCTCCCACTGCGTTCTGAGGGAGATGTAGCCGATGTACGAGGTGTACGTAACCACCATCCCAAGGGTTATCTTCGACTTTAGTCCTATGTTGGGCAAGAATTTGAAAAAAGACATGAGTCGGTTGTTAAACTGGGGGGGGCGACTGCGGCTGGAACGATTGGGTGGGTTTTTGTGGTTGCTCCTTGATGGGGTAATTCTTGCGGCTAACCTTTAACTAGAATTTCTGACTTTAACTAAAATCTCCGATTGTTTCACAAGGAATGGAAGTTTTTCCGGCTTTGGTTTGTAAGGAAGTTTAGGCGGTAGAGGTATAGATTCGGGTAGCTCTGTTGCCATTTGTAGTTGCAACCGCAGGGTAAACGGCAGAGGCTTTGGCTCAAAGCGATCTGGCAGCGGGCTCGTAACCCAGAGATTAAGTCGTGAGCCGCAAGCAGAGATAAGCTATTAAAATATGGGACTTAAAATAAAGAAGCGGTCTAAGCTTAGAGATTTATGTGTATTAGTAACGATCATCACTCATTTGGTTTGGTTTCAAACAAATGGAAGTGATTATTTCATACGATAGTCTAGTTTTAGGATTCAGACCAGATCTTTGTCTTTCGGGCTACTCGCCATTCTCTTCCTAGGAAACAAGTATCGTTCTCTTGTCTTCCAACTATAAACGAAGCTAATAGAAATAATACACTGTTTTAGATAAACAGTAGGAGGAGGCCATATAGAATCCACCACTTCCTCTCGCGGAGTGACTGTTCCCTATTAGCTAAATGTAGCCTATGCGTGCTTCAGCTTTAGCGATGCATTCCTCGGAATCATATCTTTGTATACTAAGTATGCTTTCCCAATCTGAATTTCCTCGAATGCTATCTTTCAAAGTTTGGCTCCTCGGCGACCTATTGCGGTTTCACACCATTTTATTGTCTTGGCCCCGGTGTATACCCCGATGTCTGGTGTCAGTGTATGCAGGAGTATAAAAAGTGGGTATAAATCGCCCTGATGTCTTCCGCCTCTCCCTCCTTACACTTTCCGTCCAGGTTATATATCTGCCTTCCATCGCACAATGTCCGAACGTCACCCAGGTAAACGCATCTGCCAGATTATCAAGCTCAGGCCGGAATTCTTAGAGGAGTACAAAACCATCCACAGTGCTGTGTGGGAGCCGGTCCTCAAGAACCTTACCAAGTACCATATCGAAGACTATTCCATTCACTATGCGCCTGAGTTTGACTTGTTAATTGCGAACTTCAAGTACACTGGTGATAACTGGGAACGTGATGCTGAAGATATGAGAGTGGATCCGGGCAATCATGACTGGTGGAAGGTCACCGACGCCATGCAGTCTACGTTGGTGGAAGGCTCTACTGGCAGTAGCGATAAAAAGGGCTGGTGGAAGAACTTGGAAGAGGTTTTCCGTGTTGACCACTGAGTTTCAATGGAGCGGTATAAACCAATTTCTCTCTGGTGTTTGTCTGGAACTGGCTTCACGGACCCTCCTTTCCCAGACTCCTGCTAGACTTATTCCTGCTGAATAATATTCGGTTTATTATATTTAACTTTAAAAGGTTATTTCTAAGTCTGTATATGCAAATATTTACTTCACTTTAGCTCCTCTCCATTTTTGTAATGCCAACCTCAGTCGCATGTATCGAGATCATAGGATGTATGACACATGGATAATTAGGTACTTCGAGCCCCGTTAAACCTCTTTTCTTATATAAATGAATACAATATTGGTAAAGTAGTTCATGTCACAAACTCCATAAGCGACGCCTCAGATAATTGCTTCATGCGGCGCCGCGTAGCCTCTCAACCCAATACACAAACAGGTCACAGCAGAAAATAGCCTTCCTCGACGATTATTTTAAATTTTAAAGATAAAATTCTTTATCCAAGCACAAAGGTCACCATTTCCCTTCTATATTGCTACACCATGACTGCCGTTATTCCGCTCCAGTTCTCTGATTTATCGCCTATAAGCTTCTCACACCTCATTTTCTCCCTCCAACACGTTTGGCTAATTTCGCATGCAATCACCCTCTTGAGTGTCTTTGGATATGTTTTTGTCTCGCTCGACTCGGCTACCCACTCTTCCACTCTCCGCAGTTGGTATTTGACGGCAGACCTTGCTACAATCATCACCTACTCGGTAGTGATTTACCGGCGCCACTTGGTAACCACCGTGCGAAATCTTGGTTCATTGTCTGTGGCCACTCCAGGTTCAACCTATCCCCCAGTTTACAGGCACACAAGAATTCCATTGTCGGAAGTGTTGAGGTCCGAAAACGCGCATCTTCTCGCGTTTGGATTGTTATGGCTCGCAACCCCCCAGAACATCATCAAGTTATTGCCGTTTGCGTGCTACTCGTTCTTGAATTTGGGGCATTTCTTGATTAACGAATGTTTTTCTTACAGTTTGCTCTCAGCTGCTATCGCCCCGTTGTTAGCCTACCTCGAGGCACCCCTCTTGTTGGGTGCGGCCCACACGGACATTTTTATAATTCTCATATTGCTCAAGGAGACAGTGCAAAACCGCAGTGCATTTGCCTTGTTCTTTTACGCATTCATCTGGGGTCTCCGTCTCGAATCGTCCGATGCCAGTAGAAGTTCCTTGTATAGCGTGCTATGGGCCATTGACCTCTTTTTTAACCGGCGCGATGTTCCTGTAAATGTCCGGGAGAGCTGGGTTCACGTCAAAACCGGAATTACCACTCTTATTCCGCTCGCACTGGAGGAGACAAGCGGTCTGGACGATGGGACCTTACTCGATGACGATGACATATCCCTCCATCGTTTGAAACGTTAAAGGGACGGTTTTTTTAAATCACTGGGACGTGGGCGGAGGGGGGATCTACGGGAGACGTTACTGCAATATCCCTGACGGTAAGCTGGTTGGGGTGTAGGTTTATAGCTATCTATGCAAACTGCGATTAAACGATAAAAATTGGAGAATATACGGTAAAGGGAACTACGCAACCAGGGTTTTTGTGAATATCATACTCGTTGTATCTTGGTAGAAGTGAGTTCTAGTAGGGGATAGTGGGCAATTCAGCTGTGGCGTATTTACGATTTCTTTGAACCTAACCTTTACTACCATTTATGTCAGGGCCTATACCTGTGAAAAATCGGCAAGCTGATATCTTCCTTACATCCGAAATCTAGAAAATTGAATCAATTTCGTCAAATTTATAAATAGATTAAACGGTCATGATATAATTCTCTCGGTCCAAAGTTGTGGTTCAACTGGCTCCTCTGTTACCTGAGGTTGTCAAGCGTGGCCAGTCCCAATATATGTGAATAGGCCATGTAATGACAACCATTTTGGAAGACCATTAAATGCCTTTTAACAATTTGACGCTTCATTCTACACCTCAAGCAAAGCAGTTTGTGTCCACTCCTTGACTATCGATAGCCTTGCTCTCTTTCCTTTTTGGTTCTTTACCCTTTGAATATTGCTATGTATCTATCGTTTACCTTCTAGTCCACCTACTCGCGATTTAGTACATTATTTAATTCTTTGTTTCAAGATATTTTCACATAAAAATTATAATACAGTATTGGTCTCTCAGGACAGTTCAGAAACTTACGGATATAGAAGTATCGGAAGCTTGTAGCACCATCGATCTACGCTAAGTCTGCCTTCATCCCCGCCAATCTCTCCCAGCCCTCGGAGTCCTCCCATGTCGCGCGCCCGCGTGACATCAACGAACGCACCGTGGTGCGTGACTTGTACTTCCAGTCCTTGCACACCAAATCACCCGCGCCGTGCTTTCCCGGAAGCTCCCCAAAGTTCTCGTACGCCGAAACCAAGTCACCGCAACACTCAACCGCCTCGTTCCACACCTCCTCGTTCGTGGCCAAATCCGGGTTGTTCGAGATCGCACGATATGCCTTCTCATGGCACTCCAACGCGGCCCATGGCTTGCCGCGCCAGAGCTCAACGCGTGCAACCACACGCCAGCAGCGCACCGACGACGTAATCACTGACGGGATGATGTTGCAGATGAAGTCAATGCACGACGTCTGGTAGTGCGACGGTCTATCCAACTCCTGGTACGGCTGTGAGACCAAAAGCTCGGCCAACTTTTCAACAATAGGAATGTCTATAGAGCCATCGCTTGCCTCGCCCTTGGCGTTCTTGATGCTCAACAACTCGCGCGACGCCAACAAGACGTCATCCCACTCGTTCAACTTCGTCGCGACAATCAAATAGTTCTCGTAAATACGCCACGACTTGTTCGAGTCACCATTCACCCTGATCGCTTTCTTCAACGCGCCAAAGGCCTGTTTCACCTTCTGGAGGCGCAACAACGCGGTTGCCAAGTTAGACCATGCGAACGCGCTGGTCTCGTCCAACGCGACACAGCGCGTGAACGCCTCGGCCGCAAGGTCGTACTGCTCAGTCTCTAAGCCGAGACAGCCATAGAAATACCACGATTCGTAATTAATCGGGTTCACCTTCAAGGAGTCGTGCATATGCGCGACAGCAGCGGGCAAGTCGCGCGAGACACCGCGGGGCGGACTGAAGCAGTAACGCGCCAACGCTGTCTTGGCGTTCGCGTAGCGGCCAACTTCCCATGCGCGGAGCCACAACGCAGGGTCCTGCTTGATGTCACCGAGGATGGAGAGCGCGCGCGCGTCGCTCGGATGTGTGTCCACACGCGTGCGCAAAAGGCGCTCGGCCTGCTGCTCGTCGCCTACGGATGCGTAGCACAATGCCGCCTCGCACACCATATGGAGGCGTTCATAAATCTCAACGGCACTGCGTAAAATCCCTAGAGACATGTATTTCTCTGCGAGCTTTGCTTCCATCTCCCAGCGCGGCATGAGCGGAAGCTGGTGCACGTGCTGCATGCGTGTGGCTGCGGCTGCCGCGCCCGCTCCGAGATCGCGGAACACGCGCGTCTTCATCGCCGCGCCGAGCTCCTCCACCAACGACTGCATCTGCAAGACCCCACGCTCAACGGTCTTGGCCTTGGTGCTCTCTACCATGGAGCGCTCCCAGAGCGCGCGCGAGTACACGGACCAGTTGACGGACTTGGCCGGCGCAAACAACACGCGGCTCACCAATGCGAGCAACTCCTCGTTCACCAACGGGTGGTTCGCCGGAGTGGTCTGCCTGATAGTGGTCAAGCGGAGCAACAACTGCAAAGCATCGTAGTCGTCCAACGCGGTCGGGTGGTTCGGGTCGAGGTCGCGCAACGCGGCGGGGATCATGTCCGCACGCAACGCCACAGGAAGGAGGGTTTCCTCATCGTCATCGGAGGGTTCTTGCTTCACAGCTATTTCCACGGTGCGCACCCCGTCCACCCTGCGCTTCTTATGCTCCTGTTCCAACTCGGTGTTTTCCTCACCAACGCCCTCGTAGATCGGGCGCTCGAGCAACATGTCAGAGCCGAGCGCGAAGCTCTCGGGCGCGTCGTCCGTGTACTCAGCGGAAAAACCGCGCGCATCCTCGCTCGCGGCAAGAATCACCAACCCCGCACGTGCAAACTCCTGGTACTGCGTGCGCTTGGCCTTCGCACCCGTCAACACAAACTGGAAGCGCGACAACGTGCGCGCCGCGCGCAACAGTGGCACCGCCAAGTGCTCGGTCCGCGCGTGGATCCCGCAGCGCGCGGCTTCCAAGTGGAACGCGAGCTGCACATACTTCTGGAGTCTAGGCGCCGCGTCTGTGCTCGGGCAAAGCGCGTTCGCAACCGAAGCGTTCAAGAGGATCAGTGAGACCGTTGCAAGCGCACTGGATGGCTCTGGTAGGACAGAGATGTGCACCTGCAACGCCCTGGTACGCCACCACTGCAAGGACGCCAAGACCGGAGCGGTCGGGTCGCAGTGGGCGTGCGCCTCGGTGAATGCAGCGAGCTCTTCAAGTGACGTGAGGTCAGAGGAGTTCACCAACGAAAGCGGTGCCTCTGAAAGCTTCTCAAACATTACCAACGCGAGCACCAAGTATAACGCCTCATCCAAGAGGTCGTACGCGGGCTGGCCCGCGATGTGCAACGCACCCACCAGTTGCGCCTGCAACACTGCGGGGTCGTACGAAAGCTGGAGAAATTCGCATGCGCCGAGCTCTAATGCCGGGCCCGTGTAGTTTGCTTGGATAAAGCATTGTAAGAAAGTGATTGCAAGGAGCTGGAGGCGCAACGGTGCACCCTCCGAGTCGGCCTCACGAGCAGAAGCGAAAAAGCAGTCCACAAACTGCAAAAGCGCTGTATGGGTGTAGGTAGGCGACTGATTCCAGATTTGGCGTGTTTGCTCATTCACCAAGAGGTCCTGGTAGGATGAGAGAACCTCAGTGTAGCTGCCCTGGGCAATTTGGGTTACGGCGGTGGAAAGGAAGACTGGGGCGCCAGCGGGAATATCGAGGCTCTTAGCGGGAACGGACAAGACCAACTGTGATAGAAGGCTCCGGAGAAGGTGGGAAAAGTCTGACATGGCTGGGTAAAACAGAAAGAGGAGAAGGATTAACAAAAGGCTGTTTGTACTTATGACGGAAAAAAATTGATGCGGCTCAGCCAAAGACGATGGAAAGTGAAAAAGTCACGTGAATGTATTATCATCACGTGCTAGGCGTCGACGCTAACACACCATCCACCGGGGGGACAGAAGTCATTCCTCGGGAGGGCAAGAATACAATTCTCTACAGTTTTATGCTTATGTTGAGCTCACAGGTATACAAGTGTAAACCCATTGCTACAACTTTCCTAAAACGATGGCAATAGCTCTCTGTGAATACCGTTCTACCAGCTCCTCTCAAACATCAGCAACGCTTTATATCATTCACAATACGTAGTAGCTCTTTCTCAACCTGCAGACCCCACCGGTGGCTCCCTTCTCACCCTCCATTGTCGCCTCTCGCACCTGCAAATCGTACACGTAGAACCACCCGTCGCTGCAGCAGATCATCAACTCCCCGGTGTGTCTGTCGACGCCCAAAACCTTCCTACTCCTCTTTGGGTTTCTGGTCTGGGTGTCCTTGGCACCCGAATCTTCGCTGTTCACCGAATCATGGTCCTGGGACTCGACCATGTGTGAGGGGAGCGAGTTCAGATGGTCTTGCGACGGAAGGTGGATGACGGCGTAGTCTCGCGTAGGCTCGTACCAATCGTTCAACTGGTTGTAAATAGGGTTAAACAAGTGCGACGTAGTGGATGCGGTGGTCTGGTAGTGCGAGGTGTAGTTAGATAGGTTGCTCTTGGTGGATGACCACAAGCTGGAGATGGTGCCAGACAAGAACCCCCGAGTCACGGGCTCGACGGCTTCAGGTACGGGAACATCCTGGGTGACTGGGGAGGGCGATTTGGACTTGGACCTGTAACTCAGGTCCAACACCTTGTGCAAGCTAGCCACAGACTCTGACTGCGATACTGCGTCGCCATCGGACTCGTAGTCCGACGCGCCGTATGTCTCGGCATCGCTAACGGACCGTCTTCTGTCAGAGTTCACGGACGATATGCTGTTTCCGCGCCGGTCGGCCTTTGTGTCCAAGCGGAACACGTGGATGGTGTTGCTTTCAGAGCTCACAAGCAACATGTTCTCGCGTATGGCGCCGTCCCCGGTAATCAACGGCCCCTTTTTGGCAGAGCGGCCCCTCTCGGTCCCGTGGGCAAAATCCTTGAAACCAAATGCCATGCACTGTATGCGGTTGCCGCGTCTGCCGCGCCGAAAGTCAAACACCTTGGTGATTGTTGTCTCCTCCGCATGGGCGATCTGGAACACGCGGATGATGGTGCCCTTGTTGCTTGCGGTGGCCATCCACTCGCCACTCTGGGCCACTGTCAAGCTGGCAACGGGTGACTTGTGTGGGTTTTCTAGGGTTGTGACCGTCTTGAGGTTGATTGTGTCATAGACGGTGATGATGCTCCGCACCTTTCCGCGGGTTTCACCGAGGAGATACGGCACGTAGAGGTATGAATTAGTCGCCAAATCACCAAGTGCCTCGTCCGACTCCTGTCCCTGCGGCTTTCCGGGTCTGGGCTCACTCTCGCGGGGAACAGTATAGTCTAGCACCTTCAAGAGCTTCATCCGGGAGATGTCGTAGATGTAGATCTGGCTACTCTTCAACCACACCACCATCCGGTGGCGGTTAAGCTTGATGGTGGCAATCTCGTGTGTGAACTTCAACGTGCAGATAACCTTTTTGGTGGCAAAGTTAAAGATTATGAGTCGTTTCAGCTGCGTAGCCTGGTCTGTGAGCGCCACTAGCGACGTGGAGTACAACATCTCAATGTTTGTGATTCCCCCGGTGTCACCTACCGGTCCCGAGGTTAAAATTTCGTTGAAATCGGCGTTCGCATTGTCGGTATCTGAGAGGGTTAGTGTTGCTCTGTGTGTCCTGGCGATTACTTACTCTTCAGGCTGTAGCACTCCCCAAACGGATCGCAGTTGTATATCTTGAAGTTGTTGTGGGAAGTTCCTACTGCAAGGCATGAATTGTCCTGGTTGAATGATACACTCTTCATCAGCATGGTTCTGTGGCGAGAAAGAAGAGCTAGAACGTGTTACGTTTTGATTTCCCCGCCCAAAAATGTGACGCATGCAGCATACACGTTGATCTCAAATGAGATCACGTGATTATCTGATGCAAGAGATCGACGTTTAGGTGCTATGGCAATGAAACTTCAGGTGTCTTCGATATATACCAAAGGTTTAGTTGAATTGGAATAGTAAATGATGGGGGCTTAAAGAGTATGGGAGGTGTGTGTTGCTCCTTGTGTCTGGTCGAGTCGTATGCTATGCCATTAAACTTATGCATATCTTGGGTTTTGGGGTCTCCGAAAGACCGGTATTAACCTATTTAGGAGTTGTTTTTATTCTCAAGTTTGTTTATGTATGCTTATCATTGGAAGAAGCCTATATAATGAAGTGATTACCCATAACTTGGGGGAGTTGTGTAAGCTGGTACGGTAGGGCAAAGATGCATACGTGGCTAGCAGCCCTTGCGGTTATCTCCAGTAAAGGTATAGAGCAAAATGATAGATGTGCTGAGAATATTCACCGATTGGAGTGATGGGTTAAAAAAAGAATATGCCTCCAGCCAGATTCGAACTGACGATCTCCTCATTACTAGTGAGGTGCCTTACCAACTTGGCCATAGAGGCGGAATTATGCTTGTCAGGGTTTCGGCGCCTATACAAACTTCAGCCCGGGGGCTGTAGTCAGTCATTGGTTCTCAAAATACTACCAGGGCCTTCCACAAGAAACAAAGAGATCCTATACTAAATACGCATTTTATTAACGGGAAACGACTTCTTTGTGTAACCCTCTGGGCTTGAATCACCCCTGGTGCTTCAATTTCACCTGAATCACCCCTGGTCAATTTCACTTGAATCACCATGTAGCTTCACGCATACTAGGAGGCAGACTCTGATAACCAGTATCAATCCATTCTGTAGCCACACGCTGTTCGCTCTACCTCAGAGACCTATTTTCTAACTTTTACAATTTTAATGTCCGGATTGTTGATGTTTAGCGGCCTGTTACTAGATAATATTTGTATCCGTGGTATGTCAACGTTGATCGATTCTAAGTTACTTGCCCTTTGGTAAGATATCGAGGCCTTGAATATAAAGTATTTCGTTAGTTACGCCAAGAGTAATAAAGGAGAAGGTATCGTATACCCTTATATAAATAATTGATTCTCCCAATAAAGCAGTTTTTGATCATACTGAATTCACTGAGATATGATATTTTAAAGCGCTGAACGACACTTCTCAGTCATCAAGCGGTCTTGTGACGCCAAATATGTAATTTTCAACAATTAGAGAAGTTGTCCCCGTTTTATTCGGTCCTAGCGAAAGGTACATGGAGGTAGCTCGATTGCGAGGCTAACCCTTTTTTACACATGAGTATATTGCTGCCTTGTATAGTTTATCATTTTTGTGCTCACTTCCGGACACGATCTGGCCATATGACCATATTGGCCGCAAGCGAAACAGGTGGTATGCAGCATATTGCGAGGGCCGTGGTTGTTTCAACGCTGTACGTTTTCATCTTTCTGAGAGTAAGGCCTGGAGTGAGTCCTGGAGTGAGGCCCGGAACTGCCTACTAGCCCCCGCCTCGTAAGAATCAGCTGGGTACCCACCACTAGTGGCTTTCATAGTTCCCCCTGGCGCCAGCTACTTCATCAAGCTTGACCAAGTAAGGGATGAGGTCCACTAGACTTTTCTTTTGGGAAATGTGAGCCTGGAGCTTCATGTAGCCATTAAGTCCATGCACAAATCGATCGTAACATATTTCCACATAGCCGACTGGGATTTGGCTGAGAAGGTAGTTGAACCTTTCAGCATAGGCTCTGACTGAGCCTGTCTGACGAAGATCGAGGAATTCCTTTTTGCACTTGTATTCATGGTCAAATGGGTAGAACTGGTCACGGAGGCCTTTTCTGAGCCCCTCATAGGTCAAGTTATTAACATCACCAATCTGTCTGATGTATACAGATAACCACATGCTAGCTTCACCGTCTAAATGGGTAGCTAGGTATTGGGCCTTGCCAATGCTGTCTTCTTTGGACTTTTCAAGTGCATTATCAACCGAACTCAAGAAACGGTCAATGATCACTGCGTCTTTTTGACCCTTGTAGGAGGTAATCTTCATAGTCTTCTCTGGTTTGGCCGATCTCTAAGATAGCATTGGCTAACTAAGAGAATAATGTTGGTGGTATTATGCTCTACGTATATAATCAAAGGGCGAAAAGGTTCTTATATATTATAAGTACAACTGGATAACGCCATGTTAGATGGCAGGGGATTTAGCGAATCGCATATGATGTGCGGCTTAACGCCTTTAACACCGATCCACCTGGATTCACATAATCAATGTAAATCTAGCTCGAGCAAAGCCATACAAGACAGCAGGTGACTTGTATAAAAATGTTTCAGCTAATTAATCAAGTAATCTGCCTGGTTTCACACTACCTAGAGCGAACCTCTGACACGTCAGTGAAACAGACAGCTCGCATTTTATGGAAGAGCGGCCATGTGTGGCAATAGATGTTGTCTCAGTCAGAGTTAGACGTTAGATCGGTGTGACATGTTATGGGGCTACACTGACGTTAAATTTTACGAGGATGAAACTACGGGTCGTGATTCCGATGAATAGAAACACGGATGGCGATTCCGATGGATTGAACTACCGTGGTGCCTCAAGTCCAGAAGGGCTGTATAAGAGGTGGTTTCCGATGGATGGAAAATGAGTAGTTTAGAAATATCTTTATTCTTATGGAAGGTCATGGTGGTAGCTCGTAGATCAATAACTGACTATACCCCCCTGGCTGTCTCAGCTAGAGTTTTGTGCACCTCTAACCGTACAAGGCGTAAATGTAAGTTTTTTTTCGGTCTTTTGAGCCAGTTTATAGCCTAATTCTGAGAAATTTATTGTGTTTTATTTGGCCAAAATCCATAATAGTTATCATTGATATAACCATATTTAGCGAGGAACTTGGCCCGTGGATCTGGTTGTGCTATAGTTAATGGCGAGAGATGACTACGGTAAACGGTTCAAGATCCCTACTCAGCACTGCCTTAAAACCCGAGACTGAGATCGTTGGTATCACCTGCGGTAAATCTGCGGATTCAAGACCACTTCTAAAGCGATCAGGTACGTGTTTTTCGTAAATTGTATCCTTTTTGCGGCACCATGTTTATGAGGCGAATTTCATTCAACGACCCAAGCTTATCTTTAGAAACGTCATATATCGCCTCGTCTCCTTTTCTGCGGTCCAAAATTCGAGTACCTTTGTTTTACCCTACACCATAAATGCTGTCATACACTTTGTCGAAGATTTTATCTACAGCGACTCACGGGCGCTTCTCAGAAAATAAGGACGACGCCCCAAGATTCTTTACCTGGGTGATTAAAGTGATCCCATACATCCAAGTGGTAATCACTGCTTTATTTGGACTGCTCTCCCTGGGTGTTAATAATTGACAGTAGTCGATTAGTTTGTTATCACTGCGGTTATGGAGGCCCTTTCTTAGGCCAGTATCTCCTTGTCACCTTAAATTTATGAAAATTTTAGAATCTGTATTATTCTGAACACGTTACCCTTCGTTCATATGCTGTGTGATACACGAGTATAGGTTTTACGTTTGATTTCTTAGTTCAGGGATTCCAAGCCTTCTAGGCCTTCAACGCAATGAAATTCTTTACGAGTTACGTCAGCGTCCTATTGTTCTTTGGGGAGGGTTTCACCTTTACTATGGTAGTCCTATCTTGGTTTCCTTTGACGAGCTAGATTTTGCCTCGGAAGAATAGAAGCTGGCATTCTTTGAGACAACATGCCTAAACCTTTCTGAGGGAGGGTCTTGGACGAGCTTTTGGTATGAGGCTGGTTCCAATGCATGTTCACGTATGTATCCGCTGTGGTCTTATATCCCATTTCCTATCCCGTTACCACGTGAAACAGAATATCAAACACATGCACTCGTTTCTCCTAGCCTTTGTATCCCCAAGAGTTGTCTTAGCTCCTGGTCGGGCAGATCATAACCTAGCTTCATATTGAAATACGTCTCGTCCGGGATATTTGTTAGACTCCAATTGTGGTCTGCTGAAGATCTACCAATCACCAGTGCACACCTCACCATGGCTTGCTGCATATGCATGTTTCATCCTGGATTAGGTTGAGGGAATAATTTCCAATGATCGTAAGCATAAATTATCACTCGCCCCTCACTGCACCATCAGGACCGTGAAATTAAACCGGTAAATAGAGCCTGCTCCAATACACGGGGCTTTCTCAGCTTGGTGCTGAGTTACTCGAATAGCCCGAAGGAGACAGTCAAGAAGCGGACATCTCCGTATCCGATGCGTAAACCATTTAGACGGCGAAATATGCTCTAAACTGAGATGCTTCGGCTTTGCTCAAAGATTAACAGCGTAACGTGAGGTCATCAGCAAAGATAACCCAGACCCGTCCCCGCTCTTTACCAGGGGTTGTCATAAATGATAAGGCAAAATATGGGGTACTTTAGCGACTAAACCCCGCATCTCTGGTTGTAAACCGTCCTTTAAAGGCAACTCTCCGATCTTTTAAGCACCGCGCGGATGGCATGCTGTAGCGATTACACTTGTGATTGAGAAGGGTCCTATAACCGGAAGGGGACGGCGAGCACTCCTTTTCCGTTCCTGGATATAGTTATATGTCGGATAATTTGAATCCAAAGGATATCCCTTCTCGGATAGAGTTGGCGTAGAGTATCCAGTAGATTCTGAAATCTTGACATCAGCCCTAGGCGTTCTAGGTTCAAGCGTTGTTCGTTAGTACAAAAGGTCTACATGCATTATTCCAAAATCCCCGGTTGTATAGTACAAGCGAAAGTACCAGTGCAAAATATGAATCATATAAAAGATAGATAGATATATATATATATATATTTGTTCAAGTCATATATTAAACTAAAAGGCAAACTAATCCTAGATACACCATTAACTGTTCTATATATCTATATTTAGTCATTGATAAATAACTAATACACTATGTTTAATGTCAAAGTTTCTTGTTTCATTTTGTCTAAATTTAACTTTTCTGTTTATTTCAAAAATATTTTAATATAGTGCCAATTTTATGGACATGTAAAGATGATATATATATATATACCCATCAAAGGTGATTGACGTAGGACTACGTAATAAATATATTCCTTTTACTGGGAACCAACCCGCTAGTTATCTGGCAAGAGCATATACCCGAATGCTATAGATTGATACTCCCCCTACATCAAATTTGAATACCAATTTACCTCAACCCAGATGACTCCGTCTACAACTGTAGATATACGTATATAAACGGATCGACAACCACTAATTGCAACGAGGCTTTTTTACATCCAGGTTTTAGCTCTAACGCCTGCAGTCTCAAGACACTACGAGGAACCTGAAACAGCCCGTCACAAAATCCTACTCAGATTAATGCTCGTTTAATATTATAACTTCCGAACGCTGCTACACCATAGCTATTCCATAACTATGCTTGACGGGTGGTTTTCAGGTTCAAATTGTGGACGATTGGTGCTGGGAAAGCGCGATTGGAGGCACTTTACTCAGATGCCGGATTTTCCTAGCCCTGGCTACGTGCACTAGCAATAGTCTTCTCGTGTACCTCCAGGGAGGAATGTATACTTTAGATTCTAAACGAACCGGTTACTAGGAACCGTCTACACCCGACGCGTAAAAATTAACACCTGTAAAACCGCGAGCTCTTTATCTCCTGGAAGCTCAGTATCTCTACTCAGAGGTTTCACTTAGCCATAGATGGGAGCTACTGCAAATCCATTCCCCTCTACCCTCTTATGCAGAACAAACTTAGCACATCGCCGTACGTGCCTAAGCCAAGACCAGCTTTCCCTTGGCTTTCACTCACTACATCAGACTCCAACCAAAAATCTGCTTTGTAAAACGGTACGTTGCACGTCGAATGGCCGATTTCTTAAGGCGTGTTCGTTGCTCAACTACTGTGAAAACACCATGTATTTATACGTGTTCAAGCCTCTATACAGGTAACCATGCGTAGCGGAATGCTGTACCCGCTGCAAATTCATGTGCTGCATGGCATCCTGTAGGATTTTTTCCCTTGACGGCTGAGGGATGTATGGTTGTAGGACTCTGAAGCACACCACCGGAGGTACACTTCCTCGCTGAAAGCTACCCATCCGTAATATATGTCACACCCAAACCACCGCATGACTCTCCATCTTCCAGCCTGACCCCGGCGTAGATCTTAGATGGTCATAATGACGGCGGCTGCAGGTTTCCCATAGAAGTTATGTCGTTTTCAGCTGAGTTGCATGCATTACATGCCCACGACGTAGGATCGGCTGCACATGCACAACTTGCATTCTGGATAGAACTACCGAAAAAAACCGCGCCGAGACGGGTGCATACGGTTAGGTTAAAATTTTCACTTTCAGGGACATTTTGTAGGAGTATTCATCCATTTCGTCCATTCTCAGAACGTACCTCGTCTCGCCTTGCACTTAAGGAACACTCCCATCGCCGTATATATTGTCGCCGTTCCGCCCTTCCCAAATTTTTTCTCTCTTCCCTTTTTCGTCCTCATTTCTGTTTCTCCTGCCCCTGGCTATATCTGCGCTATCAAGGCCACCATCTTACCCCAGCATTCCGACAGATCGAACGCTGGTTCTGCACCTTACATATACACCATGGATTTGAGCAAAACCATCCCTCCACCCTATGACGAGGAAAAGCAAGTCCAAGCCTCTGAACCCAAGATCACCACTGTCACCTCGTACAGCGAGGAAGGCAGCTCTTTAAAAAATGGCCGTGTCACCGAAACCAAGGTCGAGAGAGGTTTGAAGGCGCGCCATATTTCCATGATCGCCATTGGGGGTACTATTGGTACTGGGCTATTTATCGGTACCGCTGCTCCTTTGTCTGAGGCGGGTCCGGTGAGCACGTTGATTTCCTACTTGTTCATGGGTACTTTAACCTTCTACATGGCGCAAGCCTTGGGTGAAATGGCCACCTTCATCCCAATTGCCGGGTCTTTCAACGCCTTCACCACCAGATTCTTGTCCCCAGCCCTTGGTGGTGCCAACGGTTGGTTGTACTGGTTCACCTGGGCCATGACCTTTGCCTTGGAATTGACCGTTGTCGGCGACGTTATTGGGTTTTGGACCGACGCTGTGCCCACTGGAGCCTGGATTGCCATTTTCTACGTCCTCTTGACCGCTGCTAATTTTGCCCCTGTAAGATACTACGGTGAGGTGGAGTTCTGGGTCGCCTTCATCAAGGTCATTGCCATTGTTGGTTGGTTGATTTACTGCTTCATCATGGTCTGCGGTGCTGGTGTCACCGGCCCGGTTGGTTTCCGCTACTGGAGAAACGGTAATGCCTGGGGTCCTGGTATCTTGGTTAAAGACAAAAACACCGGCAGGTTCTTGGGCTGGCTTTCGTCTTTGGTCAACGCGGCTTTCACCTACCAGGGTGTCGAGCTTGTTGGTGTTTCCAGTGGTGAGTCATCCAATCCTAGAAGAACCATTCCAAGGGCAATCAGAAAGGTGTTTTACAGAATCTTGATTTTCTACGTTGGTGGTGTTCTCTTCATTGGGTTGTTGGTTCCGTACTACGACAAGAAGCTTGTGGCGACAGACGCTGCGTACACCGCCACCTCTCCGTTCATCATTGCCATTCAGAACTCCGGTACTCCTGTCTTGCCAGACATCTTCAACGCTGTTATTTTGGCCACCATCATTTCCGCCGGTAACTCGAACGTTTACATCGGGTCCCGTATTTTGTACGCCTTGGCCGGTGTTGGTAACGCTCCTAAGTGGTTTGGTTACACCCGCAATGGTGTGCCATACGTTGGTGTCTTGTTTACCGCTCTTTTCGGCCTGTTGGCCTTTTTGGTTCTCAGTGACAACGGTAACAAAGTGTTTGGCTGGTTCCTTAACATTACCGCGGTGGCCGGTATGATCTGTTGGGTCTGCATTTCCTTCTCCCACATTAGATTCATGCAAGTACTTAATTCCAGAAACATGGACAGAAACGACTTACCCTTCAAGGCGCAGCACATGCCTTACGGTTCGTGGTACGCGGGTATTGGTATCCTCGTTATCATCTTCGTCCAAGGTTTCGAGGTCTTTTTTGACTTCAACGCCAATGACTTCTTTGTGTCTTATGTTAGTATCGTCTTGTTTGTCGTCATGTGGGGCTTTTTCCAGCTTTTCTACGGAGGTCCGCTCTTGCTTCCGCTTGACCAGATTGATATCGACTCTGGGAGAAAGGAGGTTGATGAAATGGTCTGGGAGGAGGATGACTTGCCAAAAAATGCTTGGCAGAAGTTCTGGGATAAAGTGTCTTAGATGCCCTACTGCATAATGACTTTATGACCCTATCCACCTCATGAGTGGAGTCTTTTTAATGCATTGTTTACTTGCTTATTAGTAGGCTTGTACCCTAGATGTTGTAAGGTTGACTACAGTTCACCAGAGTTTTGGGCTTAAGCATGGGTTTGATTTTTTACCCAAATTGTTTTGTTTCATATACGGTGTGAAGGCATTAGCAAGTGCTAACGGTACGGGTTTTATACACAAACTAAATCTATAGAGTTTCAGGCCAAAACTGCATAGAGCTGATTCAAGTTTATATTACCGGACAACTGTATTTGAGACCTTTTTTTTTCCTGTTACATTGCGCATAACTATATCAGGGGAATCCACTCCCAGGTTCTTTCGGATTTGGTCCCCGTTGTTGGAGCTATTTCTCGGGATTGTAGACTGGGATTTGTCGTACAATCGCTCTCTCAGGAGATGTAGGCTGGAACTCAGCTATCCCCTTGATAAATTTAATTTTTTAATGACTTCTTATTTGTTAACGAAGCGCACCTATATCCATTTCGGCTGTCGCTTAAACGAGGAAAACTCCGACAGCACCGAACCACTACTAATAATCTCCACCCTTGAGTTCTATCCCTCGGCCAGCTTTGTCTCTACCACTTTCAGCCCCCTATTATTAATATTTACCTAAAGTGAATATAAAGTTTTACGGGTCACTATAAATAAACACTAAATCTTTTCTATCTCCATCTAACCGCCTACTTCCGGTTGCTGGCAGTGTCCTCCTCCGTGCGATTTACTGGACATATCCTTTGCCTTTCGCCGCAAAAATTCTTGCTTACATGTTCTGCTGTGTCAACGTCTAAGATTCTAGAGACTCAGCTTGCAAAACGCATCTTTCCTTGCTTTCCTCCCCACGGATACGTCGATCGATTATTTATCTATACGGTACCAATACCATTGAGACCTAGTGATCATCTTCGCAAGCCCAGGTTCTCACCACTCAAAGGTCTTTTCCAAACTCATTCAAGCTCATCTAAGCTCATCATAGCTTGACCAGGCTTGATAAAACCTTAGCCCAACCCGGTTGTAACCTAATCCCAGTTAACACAACCCCAGCATTAGTTCATTCTCCATGCATTCATTACTCTCCCCTGGTTCCAACATCCAGCGCCCGCACTCGTCGCTAGCGAACGCGCAGTCGTTCTTGTCGCCGTCCGCGACGCCGCTCCCGGCGCCGATGTCGCACATGTCGGATATGAACGCCATCCAGGCGAACCTCGCGTCCATGGAGCTTGACCCGTACCCAGTTCCTGGCGAATTGGACGAGTTCCGCCAAGACGCCTATCCCATCAACGTTTGTGCGCCGACGCCGACGAGCCACACGCCTACGTTGGGCGCCGCGCGTTTCACCGGCTTTGCAGAGGCGCCACTGATGGATCGTATCTTGTCGCCCGCGTTGATGCATAACCCAATCTACGGGGAGATGCCCAGACTGGCGTCTGCCCAGGACAATTACTCGTTTCAGGCATCCATCAAGTTCAACCAGGACCTCACCAACGTCCAACAGTGGGTTGAACGTTTGAGTTTGAACGAGCAATACATCTATGTGGACAACTTCTTGAGCGTGGTAAGTGAGGAGGTGTTGGTGTACGCGCGCAACCAGATCTCCAACAAGTTGGCGGCGCAACCGCTGCCGCAGGGCTATGCCTTTGAGCCGGAGGCGAACATCGACTCTGTCTTGAGCAGTAACTGGCTCAACCGTGCCGTGTCACCCGACCCCGTCGCCAGGCCACGCTCCGCGGACATGTTTCATCAGAGCCCACAGCTCCTTAGCGAGATGTCCAACTTCCTCACGTCGCGCGCCATGGAGCTAACCAGCCCGTCGCACGGCAAAGCTGCCGGCTCCAACGACATGCACTTGAACGCGCAGCAGCTCAAGATGTCCGCGCTCCAGACCGTTAGCTCGCGCGCGCAGATGGACTCGTCCAAGAAGGACGAGCTCGTGGGCGCTGCCACGGGCAACGGCTACGGCCGCGGCCGCCAGTCACACTTAAACCCGCGTGCTGTGAATGCGTCCTCCTCTGTCCCGGCATCCGCGCGTGGCACGTACTTTGAGAGCGGCTATGTCTCGCCGCCGCCGACGCAGCGCACCAACCGCTCGCGCAACCGCTCGAGCGGCGCGGCGCCCCAGGCCGGCAGCAACCTCTCCTTTAGCGCCATGCCTGACGCACACGAGCCGGAGCTGGAGGCTAAGCCGACCATGCCGCTCGAGATTTCGCAGTTGAAGTTTCTCGCCGACATTCCCGTGTGGCTCCGCTCGCTCCGCTTGCATAAATACGCAGACAACTTGAAGGACATTCCGTGGGCCACGTTGATTTACTTGGACGATGCCGCGTTGGAGGCCCGCGGTGTCGGCGCGTTGGGTGCGCGCCGCAAGTTATTGAAGGCGTTCGAGTTCGTCAAGGAGACCCGCGGGTTGAGTGACGATCCAGCCGAGGTGCACATCGGTCCGGTTGATGTCGACAGCATGTAGACAAACCACGGAAGGAGGATGGTGATTGCTAGACGCCATTGGATGTCAGATGGCTTGATCGCTGATTTCACACTCCCGATGCTTTCGCACTCCCGATGCTTTCGCACTCCCGATGCTTTCGTATTTTTGATAGAAATCTCTGGTGCCACCCAGATTTCTCCTTCGTTTCATCCGATTGGCCATCTCATTTTCCCCACCGGTTCTCCATCATAGAAATGTCTGGTACATTTACGCTCTAAATCCTTTTCTATTCCATGCCTTTTTCTTAGTTTATGTACATATATGATTTATTGCTCCGTTAGTTACTGTAGATTTTTTGTACATTTGCGATTACCCACTTATCTATATAGCTACGGTGTGAACTGTGGATGATACATGAATACAAGTCCACAAACATGCGTTACATGGGATTCTGGACCGCTCTATATTAACGTGTAGAAGGGTCTGAGCCGAATTATTATGGAAGCCTGGCTATCCCCAACTCTTCCGACACAACAAAATTTAACAATGCGATATAAATGGCCAATAAATAACAATCAATATTTTCTCCTATTCCAACACACCGAGGATGGACAAAGCTGGGTGTGTTTGATACCTCTTTCATTAAACAGTATTGGATGATCCAAACCAGAGACAAGGGGGTACATAAGTGGATTTAGAACACCCAGGAGATGGCTGGTTAGTAAATGGTGACAATAATAAAATGAGTAGTCTGTTTCCTAAATATATTTAATTATTTAACTCATTGGGCCCCGTGGTCAAATATCCTGCATTTGTCCCAGGTCACTGCCGCGCCTCAGGGCTATGCCAACCTAGCCTACAACTGTGGAAAGTATCAGACATCTGGGGATGGAAATTTTAACCTCCACATAGCTACATCTCAGTCCAATGACTTCTCTCATGTCTGAAATGGAGTACACCTCCCCCGGTCGAAGCCTGACAACACGAAATCCGACAACGCCTAAACGAAACCTGCCTGCGTTCTCCCGACTAGTCGTTGCGCCCAGCTCGGAGCCGGAACTGCGCTCGCCGCTGACACCGCGAAACATCCTCAACGATACCGACAAGAACCGCTTAGTCAAACAGTTCTATGACCTCGAGCTGCCAGAACAGCCCCAGACACGGCCTGAGACGCCGCGGACGAACTCCGAGGCGAGGTTTCTGTCTCCCGAGGAGTTGCCTCGCCGCGAACCTGGTAGCCCTCAGCCCACCCCAGGGACGGTGGCAAAATCCGAGATCCCCGACGAATGGGCCCAGGCGAGCGTGGATCAACAGATTAGCTCCATCGCACACACCTCGTCTCGCGGCTACGAAACCCAGACAAGCTCCATTGAGACCAACTACGTCAACTTCCAGCACAAGTGCACGATGTTGAGCGACCAGGTCCAGGAGCTTCACCGCGAAATTTCAGTGGCGCTAGCGGCGCTAGAGGCAGAGCTTCCGACTCAGCAAGAGCGGTTTCGGGCGAATTTAGTTAAGGTGGAGGAGATTAAGGGGAAGCTCCGGGCGTTGGACGAGTACGACGGAAAGATTACAGCATTGAGACTGAATGTGAATAGCAACTTTAAGGAGAAGATTGCGGCGATGAATGCGGATCTCGACGGGCTCGAAAAGTCGAAGCAGTCGT
The DNA here is from genome assembly GCF_001661335.1 of Babjeviella inositovora NRRL Y-12698. Taxonomy (NCBI): domain Eukaryota; kingdom Fungi; phylum Ascomycota; class Pichiomycetes; order Serinales; genus Babjeviella; species Babjeviella inositovora. The sequence goes on along the minus strand of NW_017566846.1, from coordinate 668,834 downwards.
ACGAGACACGAGCGCGGCTCCAGATGAAACGGGCAAAGATGGGTTCGGGGTGCTTACTTTGTTTGCTCGTAGCGGTGTATATTGGGGTTTGGCTATTGAGCCCAAGAGTCCAAGGCATAACGGAGCCGAAGGTTAAGTTGCCGAGGTGAAGACTAGGCCATCAGGTCTAATCCTGACCGTCCAAAGTAGAGGCTATCACTGACCGAGACTGTCATTAAAGGTGAATGTGATTATCTACGAGTAAGTCATTAGTACGAGGCTACCTCTGAAGTACGGAGTTTTGCTGATTTCCCGGACGTTCAAGCGTTTCTACTGATTAGCAGAGGGTTTACTGGCGTATGACAAGTATTTTGATGTGGTTTTCATGAATTCACGGCTCCCCTGAGTTTCTAGCCTTGTGCATGAGGTTTGAAGATTTTTGCTGGATTTACTATCCGTGTGAATGATTGCGGAGTTTTCTCTCTGAAGGTCAGAAGCTAATCTCGTTAGTTCTGATGATTTGATGTTTCCCTGATTTCTACTCCACCGCTTCTCATTGAGGGTTATTGAGCTTCGCTGAGGCAATTACCGTTCCGGTGAGAGTTGACAAATTCAGACCACCAATGCAAAGCTCATAATAAAAATTCAGTAATGTCCCAACCTTTCAAGAATCTTAATAGACTTCCATTTACAAAATTTAACTATGGGGAACTTTCCCTCATTACCCACGTCAAAGGGTATGACAAAGATTATATACTTAAATCAGTCTATGGCACAGTTACCCTCATACCCTGTTCTTTTTCACGTGTACAACATGGCTTATACCCCATCTACAATGTTGGTATACACGACAGCTCACGTGACCCATAAGATAAGCGCACTTGAAAATATCTCGCCCGATCCATCTCCACCCAAATACTGACCCAGCCAATTGTTTCACCATGGCCTCGAATCCCAAGCGATTACATGGCTGGAATTACACCATTGACACACCCGACGTGGAGTCCACTCCGAGTACCCCCCGCCGCCGCAGGGGTACCCACGTCCCAGAGGCGAAAGTCGTGCTTCGTCGAGACGGTGTCGAGTTGAAGCAGGGCGACACGGTGCTCGTGCGGACCGGCTCCTCAACCGATGTAGCCATCATCAAGGAGATCATCTTCGGAACCCACTCCTTTATTGAGATCACTGTTCAGTGGTTTACCCGGGCAGCTGATGTTGACGGCGGGGGTATCGCTCTAGGCAAAAACGAGCTTCTCGCCACAGCGGTCCAAGGCAAGCTCTGGCTCGAAAATTACGCGGGCCACGTACAGATCCTCTCAGAAAAAGAGGCCCGCGACGTCGAATTGGACGAAACCACGTTCATGTGCTGCCGGGGGTGTGACGAGGAGGACGGAAACGTCACCAAGACGTTTGATTGGCGGGAGTACAGCGACTTGGCGTTGGTCAACCCCAGCGAGTTTGTGGAGCGTATCCGTACATTGACGGTGCAGCCAACGAAAGCAAGCTACGTTCGAGCCGCGGCGAAAGCAAAGGCTGCGGCCGAGGCGAAAGCGACAAGAGGGCCGCGAAAAAGACTGGCCAAAACCGCTGAGATTTCCTCCGAGGAGATTGACGAAACCGAGAGCGATGCGATGGACGAAAGCGATACAATGGATGAAAGCGACAGCGAAATAGATGTCGATTCAGGGGGGGATATCTCCGACGAGGAGTTTACCAACAAGTTCTATATGCAGAAGCGCGGCCCAGGCCGCCCACCGGGCGCAAAAAACCGTGTAAACCGCCTGCCGAGAAAAGCTGGTTCGCCGAAAAAATTTGCCTCGCCGCGGAAGCTCGCCTCGCCACTGGCCCCGCGCCTCTCGCTCCCGCTCACCTCACTCAACCCCTCGGACGCTACGTTCAAGGAGATCAAAGCAAAGCTCCACACATCCTTGAAGCTCCGCTCGCTCCCCTGCCGTGAGGATGAGTTTACGCAGCTTTATGTGACCATCGAGGGCGCCATTAACACCGCCACCGGGTGCTGCTTGTATGTCTCTGGGACCCCCGGGGTGGGCAAAACGGCGACGGTGCGAGAGGTAATCGGAAACCTTGAAGAGCTCGTGGCGCAGGGCGGGTTAGAAGAGTTTGACTACTGCGAAATCAACGGACTCAAGTTGGTTTCACCGAGCCAGGCGTACGAGCACTTGTGGCAGCAGATTAGCGGTGAGGCGCGTGTGAGTGCCGCGCGCGCAGCGCCTAGCCTCGAGGCACACTTCCAGGGGATGCAGGGTGCGCGCGCGGATGACCCGCGTGTTGCGCGGCGACGGCCGCTTGTGGTGTTGATGGATGAATTGGACCAGGTGGTGACGAAGAGTCAGGCGGTTTTGTACAACTTTTTCAACTGGCCCACGTACGCGAACCTGAAATTGATTGTGATTGCCGTGGCAAATACGATGGATTTGCCAGAGCGACTCCTCTCGAACAAGGTATCATCGCGGTTGGGGCTAATCCGGATCCAGTTCTTGGGGTACACTTTTCAGCAGTTGACAGAAATTATCACGACACGTTTGAACATGATTACGGGGCAGAAGCGGTTGGTGGTGAGCAAGGATGCGATTGAATTTGCGGCGAGAAAGGTGGCAAACATCAGTGGGGACGCGCGTAGGGCGTTAACGGTGTGTCGGCGCGCGGTGGAGATTGCCGAGGCGAGACATGAACAGAGGAAGGCTTTTTCTGAGCCGGAGGTGAAAGCATCAGGAGGCTCCACCTCTCAGGCGAAAGAGGACCTGGAGAATTGTACGCATAATGAAGTCGAAAAAAATGGAGAATTGACCGGCGAAGACGCCTCTGATTTTGGAACCCTGACAGTCAATGCAAGTCCACCGAATGGGGAGGATAGTAGCTCCAATTCTGCCTCCGATATTGTTTTCGACCTCCAGATGACGGACGTGATGGAAGCGATCAACGAAACAATATCCTCCCCGACGATTCTCCAGCTCAACGCGCTCTCGTTTACGGCCAAGCTCTTTCTCGCGGCGCTTATGTTGCGGCACAAGCGTGCGCAGCTCGCGGAGGTCGGCGTCGGGGACATTATTGACGAGATGCGTCGGATGGTGGTGCTTAACTCGGCCAACACCAAACTCTCTGTTGATGATGATTCGCTCTTGGCGTTGCTTTACAATGAGAAGGGGCTGACAAACTTGCGAGTCAATCAGTTCCACCACACCTTGGAGGAGTTGCTTGAGATGGGGATCTTGCTCTGTAACAGTGGCAGTCTGGGGGTTACGGGCTTCGTTGGGGAGCGTCATCTCTTGGTCAAGTTGAATGTGAGCAGAGAGGAGGTGAACCAGGCTTTGAAAGGGGACAAGGTGCTTCGGGGGCTTATCTAGACAAAGGCATTGCAAACGGAGGGAAATCAAACTGGGTATTAAAAAAAAAAAAACTGTAGATTACTTAGAAACAGTCAGATGGAGAGTTTAAAACTTATAGATAGTTTGTAGATGAATGCGGAGTCATAGAGTAGGCTGATACCCGTAGAAAAGAAGAGCTTTAATAGGGTTTATAGACTGGAGTTGGCGATGTGCAGATGGGAAATCAAGGTAAACTTAGTACGATGTGGATTATTCTCAATAATCTATAGAACTCAAGCTAATCAAAGGTTTAGAAAATCACGATTCGATGAAAGTGCATGTGGTGTGATCTAAACTCCTGAAGACATTTCAGGTAAAGCAAAATATAAAGATTCTGATACTCTTCGATATACATTTGCTAAAAAAAATCCACGAGGGAAAGGCCATACTTCATATTCATGATCGAAGCTCAGCAAACCGCAACAACAACCGAAACACTTAACATTGGTGGCCTTGGGCATTACAAGTGTCAATTAAGTGAAATTTAAAATAGCATGAACTGAAAAAGGAAAGCTCTTGTTTGACATTCCCAGAACCACCCTTTGGTATATCGGGGTTTAGACCTTAATCGGATTATTTATGCATAGGTATCGGGTCCTGAATCCCATTTCACCAATTGAGGCACAATAGAACCAAGCATTTGAGAATACAGTAATACTGATCCACCGGATGGTCTTATTGGAAAGTGCTTCTGACTTTAATCGGCTTATCGTTAGTTAATGCTAGCACGCTAATATACACATTGTTGCATCTTGTTCAACAGGCTCCGGTTCCGGATTGACGGGTATCCAAGTGGCCAGTGGCCATTCTCTTTTCAGCTGGTTACGTCGATTGATAGATCAATATTGGCTCTCCCACGTTGGTTATCTCGGGAATGTTAAGCTTCAAATCAAACGCCTTGCTCAAAATAACTTTGAAAATCTTTTGAACATTGATTGACTTGGATGTGGAGGTGAAGATGATCGGAGCCTTCATGGCACGGCCGAACTTCAGCGCCTGGAGCGTGATTTCAGCCTGGTCCTCCATGGGCAAATCGATGAACTGATCGTACTTCGTACCTACTAAGAACGGAATTGCGGTGCGATTGAACCCACGGGCCTGGCGATACCACTCTTTTATCGAATTTAGAGTCGACTTGCGCGTTAAGTCAAACATGAACAAGATGGCGACGGCGTCGTTGCTCACGAGTGGGAGCATGTTGATAAACTCCTTCTGACCTCCTAAATCCCAGATGGAAAATGTGATGGATGTGTTACGGATTGATATTTGCTTCTCCATAAAGTTTACCCCAAGTGTCTGAATGTAATCTTCGTCAAATGTGCCCTCCACGTACTTCACCATGAGCGACGTCTTGCCGATCTGCGAATCACCGATCAAACCGATCTTGAGCGCCACTCTGCGAGGGTTAGTCTCTGAATATAGGGGTGCTGGGTGGAAAAAAAAATACTTACGAGTGCTGCGGTTGGTCTTCCATGTGGTCTAAGTTGAAGGAAGAGGCAGGTGAGTGGTGTGTGGCAGATTAGATAGGATGTTTACCTCTTAATTAGACCCGCAGGTTCCCGATTAGGCTATCACGTGATATATAAAATGGATGGGAGTGACACCTGAGAAGCTACGTTACTGTATAAGTGTTAGATAAATGGGCCAAACCTACAAAATACGAAGGTCGGGTTGAGGAATCGGAAGGATAGGAGGCGCCTTCAACTAAACCAGGCGTTTGGCGGGTGCAGTTTCCCGAATAACCAACCAGCAGCCCACAAACCCGGAATTTGCCAACGGAAGCGGCTACAAACTGTGAGTTGAATGACAATTCCACCTTACAATTGGTTAAAATGTTTAAATATTTTGTGAATTGGTGTAGATGTGATATAAAAATACTGTTTATAAACTATGGAATGAAAGATCTAGCGAGAACGCTCTATCTCCAACTTACACAGCTTCCAAAACAACATCCTTGAAACCAGCGGCCTTCTTACCCTTGTCTTCAGCGGAAGCTTCACCGTGCAAGGCCATCAAAGAGCCCAAGTCGAACTTTGGCTGCTTCAACAACTTAACCTTTCTGATGTGGACGTTCTGCAATGGGTAGATAGCCTGGGTAGACTTTTCGATTTCACGGGCAATAACTTCTGGGATCAACTTGGTGGTCAATTGGGACAAGGTGGAGTTGGCGACTTCTCTCTGGATGATCTCGGTGATCTTCTTTCTGATTTCTCTCAACTGGGAAGACTGGGCGTAGGTGGTCTTCTTGATTTGGTTTTGCTGTCTCTTGGTGAAGGCAATGGCAAAGACTCTGATGACGTAGTCGTCAGCGGTCTTAACGGTGACATTGCATTCCAAGAGGGACTGCCACTTTCTAACCAAGGACTTGAGCTTGTCGGTGGTGTAGTCGAAGCCGTGGAAGTTGGTCAACAAGTTCTTACCCTGAACTTCATCGACTCTCAACTTGACCTTCTTGTGGGCGTGGTCCTCAGAACCCTGCAAGTCAGCCAAGCAGACCTCGAAGACACGGCCCTTCAAACCATCGGCGGCGTTCTTCAAACCGGTGGATCTGTTGATCAAAGTCTTACCGACGTTTCTGTTTTCAAAGGTGGATGGAGCCTTGATGTCGAACCAATCCTTTCTAGCGAATGGATCTTGGGCCTTCTTCTTAAGACCCTTCTTACCCTTGGAAAGTCTCTTGTTCTTACCGACAGCCATATTGGTATATTTAGTGTGTGCTTATAAAAACAGTGAAGGGGGTCCTTTGGAGGTCGGCTGCTTTTCAAGGAGTTGTTTTATCGAAAATTCACCTACCACACATTGAGCACTCACTGAGGAGAGCCAGCGACACCATACAAACTCCCCCTCAGTACGGTGCGTATACTAAGCACAGGCGTGTGTCCCAACCAGGTCTGGTACTGGCCATGGAAAATCTGGCGGGAAAATATTTTCAGAGGAGGCGAGCCGCATGGCCAGAAAATTTTCGCCGGACACGGTTTCTGTGCGAAACACGCAGAACAGAATGCGACGGGCGGGAAACGGGGGGAGTTTTTCGTCCTTTTGCGCTGCTGGCCGTGACTGTGGTTTTGGAGTGTCACCTGATAGTCACATGATCTAAGCCCTAGCCCTATATTCAGAGCGGCCTATACTATCAGAGACTGAACTTCGGCAATCAGCACAAGGTGAAGCAGATATAAAATCGGTTAGCAAAACATTTATTAGTTAGGGGAGATCCTACGTTTCCCCCTTGTAACTATGTAAGTAGCGAGTCTAGTGAGAGTCGAACGATGTATACTTTTCCCGATCCGTACGCCTGTTTTTGATGCCAGCGATATCACGCAGTGCTCTTAAACAAGAATTATTGGGACCATGCTACAGACACTGACTATTGGAGCTACCTCAGATTTAAGATAAAGAAAACCGTTAAAACCGTTTCCCCTACAAGTATTGTGAGAGCTGAATATATTACAAGTTCGGCATGGCTCTCCGAAAGTTTCTGAACCGTCGTGATACACTATCCACCGGTTTACGACAAGATTTATGATGCACGGCCCCCTAGAGCCGACCACAAGATGTAAATGTGTAGAGAATTATAGATAAATGCAAAGGATAAACCAAATTGCAAGTAGAAAGAGATGATAAAAAAAGAAATGTCCAACTAAGACTAGTCAGCTTAGTTGTGCAAACGCTTTTCGTAGGAGTGCAAGTTGTGAACACCACCTTCGAACTGGGCAGATGGAGTTCTGAACTCGAATCTGACAACACCTTCGTTGGTGGCGGTTCTCAATTCGTCAACAGACTTGACACCAATGTCCTGACAAGAGTGTTGCAAACCGGAGTACAAGTACGGAACAAACTTCTTGACAGAACCCTTATCAACAACGGAGCCAGAGACACCCTGGGCCACCAAAACCTTGTCCGACTCGGAAAAGTATCTGGAGGTGGAAGCGTTGGCGTTGGTGGAGGTCTGCTGCATGGCCTCGATGGAACCCATACCTCTGTAAGACTTCAATCTCTTACCGTCCTGGTAGAAGTACTCACCCGGAGACTCGGTGGTACCAGCCAACATTCCACCCATCATGATACAGGAGGCACCCAAAGCCAACGCCTTGGTGATGTGACCAATGTTCTGGACACCACCATCGGCGATACATGGAACGCCGAACTTGTTGGCAAACTGGGTAACGTTGAAGACAGCGGTACCCTGTGGTCTACCACAAGCCATGACTTCCTGGGTAATACAGATGGAACCGGAACCCATACCAATTCTCAAACCATCGGCACCGGCTTCGATTAAAGACGCAGCCTGTTCTCTGGTAACAACGTTACCAGCAATAACCTGCAAGTCCGCAAAGGTTTCCTTGATCCACTTGATCATGTTCAACTGGAAGACAGAGTTACCTTGCGAGGAGTCCAACACAACAACGTCCAAGCCAGCAGCAACCAACTTTTCCAATCTGACCTTATCAACTTCGATGGTGCCGATGGCGGCACCGCACAACAATTGCTTGGAGGAGAAAGACTTGGAAGCCTCTGGGTACGAAATGTTCTTTTGCAAGTCGGCTCTGGACAAAAGGGAAACCAAGTTGCCGGCGTTGTCAATGATTGGCAACTTACCCTTCTTAGACTTGGTCAAGATTTCGTTACCAGAAACCAAGTCAAGACCCTGCTGGCCGGTGACCAAGTCACTGGTCATGACTTCGGCAACGGTGACATTGTCGTCTTCGGTGAATTGGTAGTCACGGGAAGTGATGATACCAACTAATTTGCCACCAACCTTACCAGTTTCTATTCTGTTAGTAATGCTTCTCGAGAAAAAAAAGCGGCTTGGATGAAACACCAGAGACAAGGGCATGTAGTCAGGGAAGAAAGTTGTCCACATGATCGTTTGATCAAATCGGTAGAACGAAAGTTAATGTTGTAAGTTAATCATCATAATGCCAGGGGTTGGGATATCTCGGGGTGTGTGTGTTCATGCTAAGCTGTTAGTTGGGATACATACCAGTAACTGGGAAGGAGGAGAAACCCAAGTTCTCTCTGATGGTCTTGACCTGACCAACAGTGGTGGTTGGGGTAACCACGATTGGGTCGCTGATGAAACCATTTTCAAACTTCTTAACCTTCTTGACCATGGCGGCCTGCTCGTCGGCAGTACAGTTGTGGTGGATGATACCAATACCACCCAACAAGGCCAAGTGAATGGCCATGTCGGCCTCGGTGACGGTGTCCATTGGCGAGGAAACAAACGGAGTCTTCAAGGTGATCTTCTTGGTCAACTTGGACTCCAAGGAAACCACCGAAGAGGGAAAGTCGATCTTGCCTGGCAAGACCAAGAAATCGTTGTAGGTCAAACCACCAAACGTCTTGGAGTTCATCAAGTCATGGACGGACAAACCATCCTTGGTTTCGAACTCCTTCAAGTAGGAGGTGGCCTTGGTGCAGTCAAAGTGGGCAGACATGGATGTATACTTAGGTTAGAGGAAGGACGTCGTGAAAATGCAACGGGGCAATGATTGCCAGGAAAGGAAAAAAGAAAAAACAGTGGGTGTAGAAAAGAAAGGCTTCACACCGTTTGTTTATATAGTGGGATGCGCAAAGCGGCATGAATATTTTTTCGATTTTTTCACGCCGCACGTTGGCTCCTAACCACTAGCCATTACTAACGAGAAAAAGAAACGTTTTCGATTGCTGGTGAAATTGGCGTATACTTTTCCTTAGGGTTCGCAGGGGCCGAGTCACAATAGATGGATGGCCACCGCCGATAAGGTGGGGTCACACAAAGAGCTATACTTTACATGGTAGGTCGATATATACGGTGAGCTAATTTCGTAGAATAGACTGGTCCTAATGGGTAGGAGGCATTGAGCCAGTTGAGACACGAGGCTGTTTTTTTGAGTTAACTAGCATGATCCTGGGTAGATGGCTTTTTTTGGGCAGATGGATTTTCTGGTGTAGAGTTGGTTGTTCTCAGCGTCCCGTATTACACCAAGATATCCGACAGCCGAGTTGCTTTGACCTCGGAATTAATAAGACTGTGCAGTTCAAGATAGTCCCTTCCAGTTTAAGGTTAGGCTATGCATGCACTAGATCCGAAACACTGTTGCCAAACTTAGATGCCCTTTGCCAGACTAAACTCCAGGGTACCGTTGAGGCTTCTAAAGATACTAATCAAATAATAGCAGTAAATAAAATCAAACATAATCCAAGGACCGTTGGTTACTATGTCGATCATCCCAAGCGTGTCAACACGAGGGGGAATACCAGTAACCATATATTCGGCGAAGCACATTTGATAATGACCGTCACTGGATAGGCACACACTACATTAGTCCTCACATTTTTTATAAAGCGGGATGGTCCTTAAAATCTCTATGAAGCGAAATATGGATTGACATCCAAACCACCTGTATGCTCAAAAAACAATCAGAAATCAACCACTCTGAGATCTTTTAAGCATCATATTCAAGACCTCAGATCAGCCGGAATCCATATGCAACCACAAACACTGTACAAAACCACGTTAATTCACAAAAAGTCTTTGACGCTCAGAAACTTTATACAATGCCAATTCTACCTTCCTGTGACGACAAACTTTTTCCCCACACGTTTCTTCTTCGCGTATTTCATGATAAAATTATCAATCTTCAAGTTTCGCACGTTGAGATCCTCGATAAACGGTAAAATATCGGGCATATCCCACGTGGACTGGAGTTTGAACAACATCTTGAACCGCTTAATCGGGTCCTTCTCGACTAGCACCACCGTGTCAAGGTTAATATACTGGATCTTATCCACCAACGGCCGTACATAGTAACCTGCTAACATCTGCAAGTCGATGGGGCAGTCGAAAAACGGCGGGAAGGCGGATTTCCATGCAATAAGGAATTCATCGGGGGAGATGAGTCTCTGGGCATGCTCGCGCAAGGCATTCACCCCGTACCACTTACTGACCTTTGCCTTATCCAATGAAAATTGCTCCTCCCCCTGTTCGTTCACGGTAGGAAACAGTGAAAACTTCCAGAGTACTGTTCGAACGAGCTCATGGGTGTAGTCGGTGTCTTCAACGGCTTGTAAAGTGTCTCTCACACTGAGCCGAGCCATATCCAACTCCGACGCTAGGAGCGCTGTGAGGACAAAGTTTAAGGCTTGGGTGATGAAACCGCGTGATAAAAGCACCGCCTTCCCCTCGATCTCACAGCCGTTATACTTATCGAACCAGAGCGTCCGGAACTCACTGGTCGAAACCGGTGACCGGCACACTAATTCATCCACGGTGATGTCCAAAAACCCACAGCTCTCGATCCGCGACAAATCGTCGCCAAAATTGGCATAAACAGGAATTTTCGAGATTAAATCGATCTTGCCTTTTACCTTGGTGAGCTCCAACTCCGAGCTGAGCGAGCTGAACCCCACCAACCGTTCATCCGCCCCATCTTGTGTGTGATTCATGAGGAGGAGCGTGTTTGTATGGTTTTTCTGTCTGATCTGGAACGTTGCGTCTGACGAGCACAACACAATCTCAGAGTCCTTTCCAGACGCCTTGATCGATAGCTCCTCCGTGCCCGCTTCGAGGATTGTTAGCACCTCAGGAGTGAGCTCCAAGAGCTTATACTGTCTGGATGGTCGGAGGCGCGTGTAGATATCCATGATAGGGAGTTAGGGCGGATAGCGATAGTTCGGATTCTTACCTGATAAAAAGACTGAATTTGCGACACGCGTCTGAAATGTTACGCGTCGTACACGTGACGTCCATGAGTAATCACTTTTTCTACTATCTATCATTTTGTCCACTCTTTCAATTTTATATATACCGTTTATCATTTCGTCTAGCCTTTTGTACTTTATATCTCCTTTGTCTTTTATCCACCTTTTTTATAAGCACTTTATACACCCATTCTTATGACTTTATTAAGCAGCGTCATAAACACATGGTGAACCAAAATTATTATGAAACCAGTATTTTAGCGGTAGTGGATGGTACTTTGAGATAATAGAAGTTACAACCTTGTATGAGATAGGCACAAATTCTCAGCATTACTAGACACTGCGAGAATACTTTTAACACAAAAGTGTAGTCCAAATTTTCACTGAGCAAGAACTTGATTGAATTAGAATAGCCTCCACTAAGAAAAAAAAACTTTGGCTGAAGTCCCTAGTACCAATAGACATCAATAATACCTTTTTTTAAAAAACCTTTCGCCAATACCGGTTTATGTACAATCATATGTGGATTTAATCACCGAATCCTACTAGCTTTATAAGTCTCAGAGCTGTTGTTGTCTAACCGCCCCTGATGCTTCTGTATTTACCAAGCTCATACAGTCATATGCGTTATTTAGTCTTTTAGCTACCCCTTCCATAATCTAACGCGCCTCTCGGTTAAGGACTACGCTTAGTACCTACTAACCGCAATCTGGCTGATCACGTCAGCTGCATCTATTAACCATCCATTAAACAATCGATATGTATTGACTGAATATAACTACTACTTAGTAAAAATATCCGATATACCAACGATATACCGGTATAAGCAAATATCCTACAAATCTGATAAGTGTTATATTCCCCGCCGTCTAATCCTGGCTTTTCGTAGCCTCACCTGGTTACCTGCTCACGTGCCACACGTGACTGCTTGTTTACATTTTTACGGCTGCACTATATTTTTCCATCACTAGTGTAAACAATAACTATTCCAGCAGCCAGCGAAACGCGTGGTTTCTTAGCCTTCATCAACTACATTGTGACCGCATTCATTACCTCCGCTCTCATCACTACTTTGCTATACAATCCGCATCACTTTTTTCTTGCTACAGCTACTTTCTCCCCCCTTTCCTAAACGCCCTTTTCGCATGTCCTTGCACCGCAACTTTTCCACAGGCTACTACGGTGACGGGCTCTCTACCGCATCAGCCGTGACCGTCTACGACAACAAAATCATTGTGGTAAACATGGGCGCCGCGCGCGATGCTCTCGGGCGGCGCACCTTGGACGAGTGGCGTGCGGTCTTGCCGTCCGCGGCATACTTTGTGGGCACCGATCCCAAGCTTTTCGGGCGCTGCCTCGCGTTCGTGTACGAAGACCCGCACACGCGCAAGTTGAGCACAGTGCTTGTATCACGCCATGGTGAAAGCCAGTACAACTCGCTCACGCTCGACGCGCGTTCCAAGTACTTTCCTGCGTGTGAGAACTTGCTCCCTAAAAACAAAAAGTCGAACGTCCGGCGCGCGCTCGCGATTGCAAATCTCCGTACGTGCGCGATACTTGCGCCGCGCGCGCGGCTGACGTTGGGTGCACGCGGCTGGGACGAGACCGACGCGGGCGCACTCGCGAACCGGATGGAGTTGGTCGCGAACCGTGCACCCGCAGATATTGGCGCGGCGCTCTTGGCGCTTGGCTACTTACGCGATAAGTTCACCAACTCGGTGAACCTCGATGTGGTGTACGTGGATAGCGAGGCGGCAGTGGATGACAATAATCGATTGGTGTTTCTTCTTGGAGATCAGTTGGACCTGTTGTTTGATCCGTTGATGGAGTATTCGCCGGAGCCAACGGAGAAGATATATAGGGTGCCAAGCGGCCAGGATGCTGCCTCCGGTATGGCCCAGCCTGGAATTGTCACCGCCACCGACAGCCCTCTTGCTCAAGCCATCCTCGCCGAACTCTTTGCCTCACAGACCAGCCTCACCGACAAGCTCGTCCACTTTCTCCAGACCTTTGTGGTTCCCCTTCGCATCCGCGTACTCAACGGTGAGTTCCCCCTCACTATTAACGCCTTTAACAAGATTTTCCCGCCCACCATCGACGAAATCACCCGTGTCAATTGCATCTTCCTCGAGAGCTTGGAGGCAGCTATGCCTTACGGCAGCTTCGAGGTCATTAAGGCCTGCGGCAAAACCATCCCCTACTTCTACAAGGCCTACATGCGCCATGAGGCCGCGACCAAGACCTTCAGTCGTCGGGTGACCGAATTCTTGGGTGACCACGGCCAGCAGGTTGCGCGCGACCTCCCGACCGTGGACCTCCTGCTCTACACTGTGCGCCATATTGAGAGCATTGTCTTTTCGTCCTTAAACTTGATCAAGTTGAAGATGATCTTGACGCGATTGTATCACGAGAAGACGGACAAGAGCGAGCGTGAAGCAGCAACCCCCGTGACCACAGACCAGATAGAGACGGAGATGTTTCTCCAGATGGAGACGTTCTATCGTTCCGCGCTCCAGACCATTGACTCATTCGGGCGCGACACGCTCAAGCCGTACCAGCGGCGAGTGTTTACCCCTACCGGCAAGATCTTGACCGAGTTGGCGGACGGTTGGCCGGTGGAGTTGCAGTACGGCTGGTTGACGCGACGCGTGGTGGGCATTTTTGATGCCACAAATCTCCACACAAATGCTCCCTCCGTGATCATCGTCTTTTCCGACCACGTCTTGTTCCTCAACGTGGGTGAAGCCGTAGCCCCAGGGCCCGGGGCCCGTGAGTCGCTTCACCGGCCATCGGTCTCCGACATTTTGATGCACTCGCTCGTGAACGAGTGTCCGTTGGAAAACATTCCACCGTTGGCGGTCGCGGGCTATGCGGCGATTGGGGGAATTCACGCGTTGACCTACGATGATGCGACGTGCATCCAGTTCTACGTCTCTGGTCCGGGAATCCTCGGTGGGACCAGCGGCGAGTCCGCAGGCGAGGCAGTTCGCACGTTTCGTCTTGCCGCGCCCAAGTTGAACAGTGGTTTCCAGGTCATCGAGTTGATCAACAAGGCCAAGATTTTGGATAAGTCTACGTCCTTCCATTTGTTCAAGTATCTCGACCAGGGCTTGAGCATTTACTCCATTGCCCATGAGATTGACCACTTTCTGCAGGAGACGTCCCGCTCGCCGTTTGCCTTGTTTCTCAACACCCATATTGACCGTAGCTATCTCCAGCGATACGATTTATACCTTGCTGTGTCTGCATGCTTCCTCGACGACGACAGCGTACAGATCACGGGCTTTTCCAGGGGAACCCTCAGCGTGGACCGTGATGAGAAGGAGTTTCTTATGGTGGTGCTGTCCGGGAGCCTTGCCGCGTACTTGGTGGAGATGTTTGCCAAGGTTTATCCGTCGTTCATGTCGCATAGCAACCCCGACTTTCATGAGAGTTTGATGAGGGCAGATGCGACGCTTGTGGGAGCAGTAGAAACGTTCCTAAGAGATGAGCCAGAGGTGGAAGTTCCGGCCAAGTCTCAGACCAAGTCTCAGACTAAGCCTCAGACTCCACAAGTTTCTCCGGTGGCGACCCCAGTATTGCCACACGCGTCGCCAAAGCCCATTTTGAAACCCCAGACGATTCCAAAGGTTATTAAGTCACAGCCGGCACCAGGGGCTATCAAGTCACAGCCGGTTGAAAAACGCCCGTCCTTTTTTAAACGCCTTTTTCGATCCAAGGCGAAAGGGGCCGGCCTGAAACCAGCAAAGCAGACGCCGGAACCAGCCAAAACTATTAAGCGGAAGATTACCAAGCTTTTTCACTCAGAAGAGGTGTTGAAGCCGGTAGTACCGAGCAAGAGCTTGTCTGGGCCTAACGACGTCCTGTCCGAACTGAAAATGGTCTCGCCAGACCCGGACAAGGTCTCACATGACCCAAAGGTCTCGCCTCTGCTTGTGGCACCACTTGTTGTCCAACCTATGGAGCACAGCGACAACGACACTATTAGATACGCACCGCAACCGATTCTTACAGCAACGCCCAGCAAACCCCTCACGTTTGTACCGCTCCTTCCCGACGATGTTTCCCGCTCCAAGACCCGCGACTCGCTGACGATGCAAAATGCTCAGAGTTTAGACAACTTGAGGAGCGTCAGTATGCACGAAAGCATCAACAAATTGGTAGAAGACGAGGTACCGAATTGGCGCGTCATCGTGCGTGACAACTCATCGTTATTGGATATTCACCGCAGATTCCTTCACGAAGACCGAATCGCCAGGGATGAGAACGAAAAGCAGAATGAGAACCAAAACAGAATGGATGAAATGAAGAGAACGAGCCCTGAGGTAGGGACGAACGACTATTCCCTCTATCACAGTGATGTCACGGTCAACTACACGCTGCAAACAACCAGTAACTTTCAGAGTCCGTACAGAATCGGCGTAACCACTCAAACCCCTTCCGGAACGGCAAAGATTTCCCAAAACTTTGTCAGATTGGGGAAATCTCCCGATAGTACTCAAACGAACGAGGCCCCCCAAACAGCTTGTGACTCTCCCCAAAGTATCCGTCATTCTTCCCAATCGATTCAATCTCCCAGAAGACTCGACTGGGTGGGTACTGGTAGCCCCTCCCATTCCAATACCTCAGTGACTCCCCAGCTCACCTTTGGCGATCTAGATTTCGGGGAAGGTCCTCGGAGCCTCGACTTTGGTTCCTTCGGAGACAGTGCTCTCGGAACCGACGATACCCTTAAAGGGAAGCTCGGAGACTCGCAGTTCCTCAATTACTCCGTCTTTGACGTGCACACCAACCTGCTCACGTCGCTCGAGCTTGCGGCGGACGATTCCAAGACTATCGAGACGGATTCTGCATACTACACGCCAGAAAACATCAAGCTTGATTCGTTTGACGTTACGACCGAGAAGGCATTTTTGCGTTCGGACTCGAGCATCGAGATCATTTCCTACGGCGACGTCGCGACGGTCCAGCCGGTGACGTGGCAGGAGGTTGCGCGCATCGAGCGGTACGTCGTAGGGGAGGCCTCCGTGGAGACAAGCGACTCCTGGGACGGTTTCCCGGGGCTCACGCTGGCAAAGACTGCGGATCTGATACCGACGTTGACACAAAACCTGCCAGTGCGGAGTCTCAAGACCTTCCGCGACATGTCCATGCGGTATCTTGCGGACTATCTCAACGGGACGGAGCTGTTTGTTGATGATTAGGTGGATATTTCCTTGGATTAAATGGGAGGTTGGAAACTTGAATGAAATGATCTGACAAACTCACGTTCAACCTTTAACTCTGGGAATTATGGCTACACTTGATCTTGGGTTTCAATGATTCAGGATGGGCAGGCATACAGAAATAACGAACTACAGGGACCTACTTCTTGTAGTTCCTCTATCCACTATGTGTTTGAAATATGTGGACAACTAGTATGAATTTTGTTTCCGTTAGAATAGGCATTTGATGAAACATAATACCTAGAAACCCGGGGTGATTATTAAAGCACCAAAGATCTTTGGAGTTGGTATTGACATATACTTTCAGGTATGCTATTAAATATCGAAAGATTTTTCTCTGTATTTCGCCAGATCTCTTAACTAAGGTTCATGAGGAATCTCGGTTGTATTTCTCTCAGCCCACGAATCGTTTTATGTAAAGGCCGGGTATTTCTGCCTCCTGAACCACCTCTTTTATTAATCAGCGTGCCTAAAACAGTCGCAAAAATGACACTAGCATGCAATAGTGTTTTACAACAAGACCGTAAATTTTGCCGCTTATTTTAGTGTTTTGTACTGAGACAATTCAGTTCGTGTGCATCTTTCCTCACATGCACCTTAGCTGGCGGAATCACTCTTCATAGATTGTTGGGTCCGGCAGAAATCCGTAATTATTAAAGCAAAACACTACGAGGTATGTGATTTTATGATCTCTGAACCACTACAAACGGGCATGTTTAACAATAATTCCACTATTTGGGCAGGCTACGAGAAATCCGTCCCTCGACAAGCACCACACAATGCTCTGCATCAGCCGCGCGCACGTGCAGGCTTCGCGGCATTGTTGCCATTATCACAGAGTGATACCACCAACTTTCTTATAGTCTTTTCTTGTCAGTTATGTTTAGCTTGCAATATTAAACCGGTAGTGAATAATAGATAAAAGCATTTAGAACCCTGGTGGCAGAAGTGCTCCATACCTCTGTAGTCACGTCGCGTAGCGACAGGGCTTCGTAACATGAAAAACCCGGCGCAAAATTGATAAAACAAACGGCTTTAACTACATTGCTATTCTTCGCCACTAAACACAGACAAAATGGTTGACGATATGGAAGTTGACGACTACAGAAGAGTATGTGTGACCTACCATTTGTTTCTATTGCAATACTAACAACCCAGGACCGCTCACGCTCTCCAGACCGCAGAGATCGCTCGGGCTCACCCCCAAGAAGAGCCTACGGCGGTGAGGAAAGAAGAAGTAACAGAGGTGATAGAGGTGATAGAGGTGATAGAGGTGATAGAGGTGATAGAGGTGACAGACGCGATAGAGGTGATAGGCGCGATAGAGGTGGCCGCGGCAGAGGTGGGCGTGACCGCGGCGGACGCGACCGTGGCGGGCGTGACCGTGGACGTGGTGGGTTCAGCGACAGAAGAAGCTACCCAAGCGATGAGTACAAGACTCGCGTGGATAGAAACCACGACAACTCGATCTTCATCGGCAACCTTCCGTTCAACTGCGAGTGGTACGAGATCAAGGACCACTTCAAGGGCGTCGGAGAGATTCTCCGTGCGGACGTGGTGATGCGCGACGGGCGTGCGCGCGGTATGGGGACCGTGGAGTTCGCGCTGAAAGAGGATGTGGCGCGTGCGATCGAGAAGTTCGACCACACTACGTTCTTGGGCCGCGAAATCTTTGTCAGACAAGACCACCCGCCGCCAGAGAGCAAGCGCAGAGAGCCGTTCCAGCGCGCGGAGCGCGACAGGTACGAGCCCGAGGCTAGACGTGAGAGAGGCGACAGACCGCCACGTGAACACGCTACCGCGGGCTTTGAGGTGTTCATCGGCAACTTGCCGTTCTCCACCACGTGGCAGACATTGAAGGACTTGATGCGTGAGGCGGGCAACGTGCTCCGCGCTGACGTCAAGCTGGACCACAACGGGCGCTCCCGTGGTTTCGGGACCGTGGTGTTTGAGACCGCGGAGGAGGCGCGCACCGCAATTGACCGTTTCCAGGGCTTTGAGCTCGACGGCAGACGCGTGGATGTGCGCGAAGGCCGCGCACGTAACGACGCACCTGCGCCTGCAGCCGCGCCGCGCGTCCGTGCGCCCGCGAACCGTAACTCCGAGCTCACGCACGGGGTTACCGGTGATGGCCCTAAGTCCAACGTGATCTTTGTCAAGAACTTGCCGTGGGCCACCATCAAGGACGACTTGTTTGACTTGTTTGACACTGTCGGGCGTGTTTCCAGAGCGGACATCCAGTACAACGACGTTGGAAAGCCGTCCGGCAACGCTGTGGTCGAGTTTGAGTTGGAAGAGAGTGCTGACGAGGCCGTTGCGAAGTTGCACAACTATGAGTATGGTGGCAGAAACCTCCAGATTTCGTACGCCATTCTTCCAGCCGCCCAGCCAGCCGAGCAGGATTTGATGCCACAGTATGCTCAGGAAGTTCCTCAGGTTTCTTCGGTTGACCCCCAATCTGAAGCTCAGTTCGAGGCTCCACCAGCTGCTTCATTCGAGGCTCCACCAGCTGCCCCAGTCGAGGTTCCCGCCCCAGAAGTCGGGGACGAGGCCATGGAAGAGGCGCTTTAAAATGTTTTTACAATTGACGTGTGTTGACACTAGGCCAAAATGTAGTGAGATGGACTTGTTCAGATAAGAGACTGTGTATACGCAGTATAGGAGATGGGGCCTTTGCGTGTGCAAGGTATCCGGTAAAGGGTGTGGATGGCCTATTTAGTGCTTTCTATTCATGTTTATTTGGAAGGGACTTTGCCCCAATCATCCGGTTTACTCAATATTGTGTAGGAAGCTAAAAAGATGATTCCTTGGGGGAAAATTTACTCAGGTATGCTTGATCGGGAATCCATAGCAATACCAATCTCATCGTCCAATTCTATGTCACATCGATAAACTGGAAGTGTTATGGCACAACCAAACCCTTAGAGCCTTCTCAAATATCGAATTATTTTGGACCGAAATGAGAGTAGGTAGGTCTAGTTAAACTCTACAGTAGCAAAACTGCTGGCCTGAGACCCTTAAATCTCTGTAAATGATACTAATGATCAATGAGCTTTAAAGGACAAATCCATTTCCAACTGGGGCATGTTACATATTTTTCCTTACAGTTGATCTCTGCAATACCTCCAGCCCTATTCCTAATGCCATTTCTATTGTAGCCTTAGAATATGAGTCAATGCAAGTATCGGTGTTCGATTAACGCCGATTAAAGTGATTGCTCGAAACCGAGCAATTATATTACGTTCTAAGATACACCCACAGATATTCGAGAACATCCATACGATAGCTGCAACAAATTCAAGTTCACGACACTCAATTGTCCAACGAAAACATACCGCATACAAGGATTTGAGTATACTGCGATTATGAAGCTCAAGCATAGGTCTTACTTAAACCTGCCTCGCTATTCCGGATATGGCAACACCAATCGCCTCTCCACCTCCGTCTCCTTCCCTTCCTCCTCCTCTCCGTCAAACCGCAACCGACACCTGCCGTCGCGCTTTGTGCCTATCACCTCTGCCAAATAAAATGTAGTCGTCTCCGGGTACCGCGCTAACACCTTCGTGCCGTATGGATAGTTGATCAACTCGCGAGCCTCGTCTGGCGTTGGTACGAGTAAGATCTCCTTATAGCTCGCCTTGAAGATCTGACCCGGATTGTTGTTCTCATCCGGCTCCGGATCGCGAATCTCGAACTTGGTACCGTCCGCCAACACTTTCAAGACCTCGCACTGGATCCACTCGGACATTCCGCTGGCAGAGGCTCCCCCGTACGGGTTGTGGTTGCGCTGTCGGAGGCGGTAGGCGACCTCAGAACCGATGGTTACCGGGTCCGACGGGTTATAAACTGATGTGTAAAAGCTGGGGGTTAGTATGGCCATCGAATGATCAAATTTGGCGTCGCAGGAAATCAGTTGAAACCAACACATTTTTTCATTCACCTTTCAAGCTCAATGCTCCATCAACCTCTATTTGCCGCTGTCAAACAAATACAAGCATGAAAAAGCCTACATACCTTCTTCCCCTCTTGGACTTTGCGTCCGTCTTCTTAGGCTTGGGCTGCGCCACCGTCTCGGCCGCCGACTGGCTGACGATCAATTTGTCAATATTATCCAACGTGGCCGTCAAAAGCCGTTTTCCCTTCTCCAAATCGTCCTTGTGGCTCAGCACCTGGGCCTTCTGTTCCTGTAACTCCTCCACGGTCGACTCATCCGGCTGGTCTTGCAAGGCCAGCGCGTAGGATTCTCCCGCGTTGCAGATGTCCTGTAATGAGGAAATCACGTTGTTCCAGATACTCTCTTGTTGGTCGCTCATAGCGTGGGGATGAAAAGAGGTAGTGGGACGCTGAGAGGCTTGTTTGTAAATGTAGAAAACAGTCCTGCATGTAGCCTCAATACGGAACCCACGAGGATTTATGATTGACCTTTCGTAGTCGGTTACGGTCGGACGATAAATATTATTTGTTCCGAATAACTCGCCTTGCTGAATTTTACCGTTGTAATTACTTGTGCAAACCCTTTTTATGAACTCTCAGCTTCAGTAATTGACTGGATGGTGTAGGTTTGACTCACCCCGCCCTTCCGTTCTTTTTGCAAGTATCCGCAGTCTGGAGGTAATTCGCAGTGAAAGCCTTTTAATTTACAGCAGAGACTTATATTTAGTCTTGCGAGTGGTAGTATCGGCTCATCCATTAATTTTAATAATGATTGAACGCGCATGCCCTATGCATTGGTAGGCAGGTTTGTTACTGGTCGAGACACAGCCTGGGTGATTTTAGGCAAAAAGAGGCTTTCGGTAGAATTAAATAGAAAAACAACAACAACAACTGTAAATACCAAATATGCCGACAAAAGGGTCAATAATGGTACGATAAATCTATAATTATCCATCGGGTGGCACGATCTCCCCAGGCGGTACATAGAGCCTGGCTAGAAAAACCATCCCGAATTCCCACATCTAGCTCTTTCCAAACGCAACTCAAAGCACAATTTAAACCGATTTTAACACCAGCAACCGATAACTCGACTGTTTTCCTCTTACTCGATCCACTTTCTCCCTTCATCGTGCACCCTTTCCTGGTCGTGCTTCACACCAACTGGTTTGCAGCCCCGATCGCGCTCGTTGATAATTTTTCAATATTAAAAGCGTGCAGCTCCACTCAAAGATAACTCGAATACCCCAGCCCACCCAATATGTCTTTATTTGCTAAGGTGTCCTCGGCCCGTGTGGCCATGAGAAGTGCCCTCCTCTCCACCACGCTCATCTCTACGCTCCGCGCCGCGCTTCCTGCGACGGTGATCCCAGTGCGTACTGCAACCAAGAAAGCGGCCGGTTCGAGAACCTCGATGAGGGATTCCGCCGGTCGTCGTTTGGGGGTCAAGAAGCAGGACGGAACGTTGGTCAAGATTGGCGACATTATCGTCAGACAGAGAGGGACCAGGTTCTTCCCCGGCGAGAACTGCAAGATCGGGCGCGACCACACCATTTATGCGGTGGAGCCGGGTTACGTGCGCATCTACCTCGATCCGTTCCACCCAAAGCGCAGATTGATCGGCGTGGCGTTGGAGGAGCACTTGCTTTTGCCGACCCCGCACTTTGCGCCCCGCGTCAGGCGGTTTGGGTATGCGCCAATTGAGCGCGCGGTTGACGCGCAGGCCGAGGAAGCCAGAATGCTCAAGCAGGAGGCACTCCAGTTACCTGAACAGTTAGCCGCCGAGGCTGCTAAGCGTGCACAAGACGCTGCGAGACAAAGCGTGCTCGCTCTGCAGATCGTAGCCTTTGTCGAATTGCCAGCTGAGGAGCAAACCCTCGCTGGCGCCAGATTGCTCGCCATCGAAAACCAGTTGCGCAATGGGAGAGCTATTGCTGATGCCCAATCCATCACATCCTTCGATTACCACTTTGACATCAGACACGAGGCCCGCAGAGCCGGAATTGCGCCAGAGGAGACCGAACGCTTGTCACAGCAGTACCAGGAGATGGCCTCGAAGGTCGATGCCGCCGTTTCGTTCCACTCACTCACGTTTGACTTGATTCCACACATGAGCGCCACAGACATGGAAGCTGCGAAGGCGCAGCTTGTTGAACAGTTGCGCGCGTGCGTCAAGACCAAGAAGGCCTTGAGCAAGGATATCGACGCCGCTGTCGTCTTTTCGGCTGAAGAGAGGGCCCTCTTGAAGAGAGACTACTTATCCGAGGGTATTGCCGGCTCCGTCAAGGTGTTCAACAAAGACACCAGAAAGGTTGAGGTCATTGATGCCGCCAAATTGGGCTTTGTTCCAACTCTTTAAGGCCTGGGCCCCGTGTATATAGTAAACTATTGATAAACAGAAAATTGTAAACGCCAAAGAGATTCGAGTTGGACCCTTGTCAAGTATCAAACAGGAAGCACTCGGGAGGTCCGCAGATACTGTGCTCAAAGTACATCGATATAGCTTACAATCATGCGTTATAGGGTATAATATTTACGTGGGGTTGGTCCAGCCCACCCCTGGATATAGCACTGTTACATAATTTCAAGTTGTTACCCGTCAGGGTTCTCGGAGATGCTCATTCCCCTCGTGATACTTGTCATACTTGGGTCTGCACCAGGCTCTGCGGTCGGTATACCCTGGAGTATCTTTGAATCGGTTAGACAAATCTCACGGCGCGAGCATCCAACGGCATACCGTCTTCGCCTATGCCATTGTCCCTCATTTTCTTCTGGATGTGGAGAAGACGGGCTTTGTCAAATGGCACGCCCTTCTGCTTCATGATACCCAAGATCTGCAGTTTGGATTCCTCATCCAATCCCTGTCTCGGGTCATCAAGGTTGTGCAAGCCCACGTCAAATGACGCTGATGAAAGCCCGTTCTCTATGTCGTTTGTGAACGACAGCTGAGCGCCCAAGGAGATGTAGGGGTCTTCTCTGGAGACCAAGCTTCTCACCCGGGGCACTGTGATCGTTAGTATTGGATCAGAAAGTCGGAATAACGGTACACGTACACCAGAGTCGCCTCGTGTGGAACAAGAGCACTGAGACGGTGGCCATCAACACTAGAAACAAGATGAAGTTGTTCTTGGCGGAGTATTCCGGGATGTAGCTGGAGAGCGGGTGTTTGGGCATTATATATCTCGGTAATAGTCTTGGTTATCTGCTTGCTAGTTTTAGTGGTGGCAGTGTACGAGAAATAGACGAAATTTGGTGCTGCTAAAACAAAAATGAGGATCCTTCAAATTTGTCACCAGGAGATTAAAGTTTTTAGCGCATGTGCCAGACAGACTGCATGATCAAGGCAGTAGGGGCACTACTAAAACAGGCTGGCCGAGCATTGAGCCACCATCGGTTACCTTGAGCTCTAGTCGCACTAGACTGGTTTGGCAGATTTAAAATGCAAAGACAGGTTGATAAGACAAATAATGGTCTTTATGTTATTACTAGTAACCAAATATATCGGGTGATTTTCACTAGTTTGAATACCAAAGAATTAAACTCTGGCATAGCTCGTTGTATGTCCTTTGCTGATAGAAAATTTGTATGCTACTCCATCTCTAGACCTTGAAATATCCCACATTGTATTTTTATTCTAAATTTCCACCCTTTACTTTCCTATACTCCTAATAGGATTATTAAATCTACCGTAGTTTGTGCCATTGGGGGTAAACGCTCCATCGCTCTCGGTTATTGTCATGCGCGAATCTTTTCGATCTTATTTTGATCCGTTTTGCGCCAGATATCTGGCTTGATAACACGCCATTGTGCATCACTCCCCCCTACTACAGTTCATTAAGAGAAATCCTTTTTGTATAATTGCATTTTACCATTGACAGCCTCATGAATCGCCGCAGCGTCTTAGGCTATCATACGTCGCATGACTTTGACAAATCAGACTTGTCATTCTCGTCCAGTACTGGAGAGGCGCCAAACGGCAGGTTTTCGGTCCCGAACTTTACCTCTCACAACTTACAGTCCCTTGGCACCAACAATTTGCCGACCTTTGACCCCCACAATTATAAGTCCAAGGCCGTCTCCAGGGCGGTCTCCAGCCTTCTGCGATCGCACGATTTGCTCTCCTTCGAGGCTGAATTGCATAACATTCTTCAGGAAAACTTGTCACTATCGTTGTTACAGCGACAGGCGTGCCAGGAAATGCTCCGGGCCACATTTGACTTGTTCCAGGTGCTGGTAGCGACTACAGGGGCTGATAAAACGTTGATCGATGCTGCGAATCCCGCATTTTTTGACCGCATGCAAACCGTTGTGAACGCTTTGGCTGACTTGGTATCGCAGGTGTCATTGAGAGAAAGAACCGAGGGGGCCCCTGAACTGCATATCAGTCCACGAAGACTGGCTACAGGTCCAGGCTGGGGGCAGCCTGGTACCTACCCTGACGCCTCCCCTGTTTCGACCCGGATCTCTCCCAACATGACGCCGTCTAAACCTACAAAGTTTGACATTCACCATGCTTCGCCAGATGTTGCGGTCTATAAAAAGCTCGACACCTCACTCACCGAGTCCGTTCTCCCAAGACCCCTGAGTGTGTCCAACCACAGACAGTTGGAGATGGACTACACCCCAACCAAGCTGAACCACTTGCTGGTCGTTCAATCGGATGATGATAGCGAGTTCTCGGACGAAGAAGCCTTGAACGTGTTGGACAGCACAAAGTATGGGGGTGAAACCGAAAATGAGTTTATTGGCTACTTTGAGAAACTCCACTTGTCCAATTCCAGCCCCGGAGGGTTTCCTGGATTTTCTACGGAAAGCTACATCAGCAGACCCTCTTCTGTGACCACATCCATTAACTTTCCACGGGAGAGACCCGTACATCAACCCCAAAGCCAGATGTTCACCCCCGTGCAACAGGACTCCCGAAAGTTCACCCATCACGATTCATTACCCCGTGCCAGACTTTCCCTGACCACTATATATGAAAACCTACACGCAATGCTGGAGCCACCCAGAAGACACCGTCTGGTGATGCAGCGCCCCGTGAGCTACATGACCCCAAAATCGCCGCCTAGGCAGGTCAGGGCCCATCCACGACTCAACCAGCGACCGCAATCAATGGTCTTCCCACAAGCACTGCAGAGTCGTGCAAGGCGGCAGCTGTTGGCCAACCCGTCCCCGGGGCAGGCGCTGTATGACGGATACTATGGGTCTCAATACGGCGAGGGATACCAGTATGAGAGAGGATACCAAGGAAAATCCTACCTACAACGATATGACGAGCACCACGAGAGAGACCCGGAGCAACAATCCACTCACCCAAGGTTCTGATTTCTCTGAGGACTGCCCAAGTATGAGGCATAATCACTGACGAGTACTTGCTTTTGTAGGGCAATTTGTTAAATATCAATGCTTAATTTTTTTGCCGTAGCTAGCTCTGAACAGACTCCTTTGCGAAAACCTTCTAGACAGCAGGATTGACAAAACCCGTAAATATCTGGCACCTCTGCCGTACCTACTCCGGGGCTTGCTGTAACAACATGCGTAAGTATATTAGAATGTGGCTAAAAATCGTAACAGTATATATACAAGTTCTGGGATTTTAATTGGTGCGGGGAGAAAAATAATGTGGGGGGGGGCTATTGGCTTATTCGAGGACAACCTTGGCACCGAGGGCCTCCAAGGTGGCCTTGATTTTTTCGGCGTCTTCCTTACCGACGTTGTCCTTCAAGACCTTTGGTGCGGACTCGACAAACTTCTTGGACTCAACCAAGGAGAGACCCAACATACCCTTGACTTCCTTGATGATCTTTGGCTTGGACTTGGCGTCGAAAGACTCTAACTTGATGGAGAAGATAGTCTTCTCCTCAACCTCTTCCTTGATCTCCTCAGCCTCGACGGCGGCTGGGGCAGCTTGGGCAGCGCCGCCAGAGGGGAAGGCAATATCTGGGATGTTCAACTTGGTTTTTAACTCGGCAACCAAGGCAGAGGTTTCCAACAAGGTCAACTGGGAGATGCTGTCGACGATCTGGGTGATCTTTGGATCGACAACGGTGGAGTTGAATCTGGCAAATACCGGAACAGATCTTCTGGAGGCGGCTCTGAAGGCAGCACGGGCAGATTGGCGAGCGATAGCAGACATTGTGAGTGTGAGATAAGTGGAGTGAGGGACAGACTACCGTTGCGAACTTTTTTTCTATGATTTTCAGGTTGAAAAATTCGAGGTTCAACCTGGAGCTCCAGCACAGGACAGCATAAGCGCGACGGGGGCGCGCGACGCTTATGCCGGTAGATGATATGCAAGTAGCGCCATGAAAAGAGTGCCATGACTGGAGGCTGTTATTGAATAGCTCAACACCCAAGATGGCTTCTTTCAGATTTTGTGCGGAATGGTATGTATCGATTAATCTGGACAACTGGACGCTGAGACTAACGCCCTAGCAACAATATGTTGTACCCAAAGGAGGACAAGGACAACATGAGATTGTTGTACTCGTGCCGTAACTGCGACTACACCGAATTGGCGGAGAATCCAAAGGTCTACCGCCACGAGTTGATCACAAACATTGGTGAGACCGCTGGGGTTGTGCAAGACATCGGGAGTGATCCAACCTTGCCTCGATCCGACAAAGAGTGTCCGAAGTGCTACGCCCACGACTGTGTGTTCTTCCAGTCGCAGCAGAAGCGAAAGGACACCAGTATGATCTTGTTCTACGTGTGTCTTGACTGCAAGCACGTATTTAGATCGTAACCTCAGGGAGGCGTTGTGTATCATAGTCTGTACAGTATAAGCATATAAAAGGACATTAAGAGTTGGGTGTAGGCTGGCGTCATTCCAGCATTTAACAGAGAAGTGGGCGGAGATGTCGTATTGGCTATATAAATAACCGTGCCATAGAATCCTAGTCTGGGGCTGAGAAACCGTTATTGAAGGCTAAGTCGGCTACCAAATGTTTAGAGACCCATCGTTTGCCTTATCAGTGTTGGGACCGGAATAAACGTCCTTGAACTGCGCGCTGAACAAGTTCCCCAAGGAAAGCAGCGACATGGTGTACCCGTTGGTGCTTGTATCACCGCCAAACGTGTTCCCGTCTAGATTGGATGGATTTATACCTCCAGTGAGCTTGTTGATGTCGTTCAACGAGGGCAAGGGCATGGTCACAGACTTCGCTGACAGAGGTACAATCGATTGGATGTCGTTAAAGGGGGGCAAGGCAGGCAAGCTTACTGCGTTCCCCGAAGTTGAGCTCAATGAAAGGGCGGAATGGCCGGTGAAAGGGTCGGACACGTTGAGGTTCGATGCCACAGGCTCGGTGGCGCTTCCAAAGACTGAGCTTAGCGACGATAATGGTGCTGGAGAGAGGAGGTTTGAACTTGAAAAGGTGTTCACGTTCCGAGGACTAGCTAGTGGAACCGGGATTTGTTTATCATGCGATCGATGGGTGATTCTGGCGAGTTTTACGCGAGAATGGGGTAGTCCCGCACTTTTGGTATGCTGGGTCGATATTTCCGCGGGTTTGGTCCAGACAGGGGGGTTCCACCCCAGACTGGCAGTGGGTTTGGCAGGCCTGGTGGATGCAAATCGTTTCCTTTTCGTCTTTGAGGCGCCTTCGACGGTTGTGGCCACAGAGACCGTGAGGTTCTTCAACAATGTCACTTTTTCTGTATGGCTGAGGGCCAGGTCGGTGGGGAACAAGAGATCGTGGAGGGTTTCCGTGAACGACTTGTACATCTTTTCCAAGGCGGGGTTGGGCTCCAACGGGTGGTTCATATCTGGTAGGGTGTTCTCAAGCGACGGAAGAGTGAGATCTTTCTGTTTGGTGGCGGGGTGCTTGATCTGGGGCAAGACTGGGGCTTCCTCCACCGGCGGTGTAGCGCTATCTGGGGCTTGTAAGTGCTTGAATGGCCACAATTCGCGGGTAAGGCTGTTGAACAAATCTTCGTTGGTCCGTTCCTGCCGCTCTGAGGTGGTGAAAAGCTTCAGTAGCACCAGAGTGTCACTTTTCTTGTGCTTGGAGGCTAGTTTAGTGGTGCCACCAGAGGGGTTCGTCATGTACTTGATTCTTGGAAGTGTCTCAATGTTCAAGTAATCGTCCAAGTTGATTCGTCTCTGGCCGTCGAGATTCAACTTGGGCAACAAAATCTCCTGGAATGTGTCTCTATCCAAGAGGTTGGTCGGGGCATCGTCATCCTCTCCATGCTTCAGTAGCCTGGTATCCCAGTCGCCTTCCTTTCGAGCATGGGGCGTGTGCTGTTCCTCCCCGAGTTCGTGGTTATGCTGGTTATTGACAATAGAGATGCTCCACACCTTTCGCCTGTGGGAATAGTTGGCTCTGATGCGGAAAGGACAGTTGTCCCGGGGGTTCTTGCGGCTCCGTGCCCGCGCTGTTTGCGTCTCGTAGAGCACCTGCTGCTTACTGATGGAGCGCGTATCTTTGGTCTTTGCGACGGGGGTGACTCCTGTTTTCGTGGCGGGTCTACAGAATTTGCATTTGAAGATGATCTTTGCGGCGTCGGACCTTTCTACCGACAAAACGATGCCCTGGAGTTGCATGTACTGCGTCACAAACAGTCGGATATCCTCCTTGGTGGGGAATGTGCAGACACTCAAGTCTTGTTCGGATATTTCGGGCATTCTGAGGCAGTGGTATTATTGAGAAGGGAGTTTCGTGCGATCCATAGTAGAATAGGAGTGTATGTGTAGTCCTGGGATACTGTCCAAGGATAAAGATGGTTCGGGAATTGGGTTTTTCTATAACGCGGGTACGCAGGTCTGCGAGATGCATGCATACAGGTTTACCAAAAATAGCTACACTATCGTCATAAGTAAACTTGAGCCTATATAACGTATATATTCGAGAGCCAATCTATGTCGGCCAAAGGGGGCATGGATTGTAAGATGATGCACTCGTTCTGTGGAAGCTTGCACTCGACAGTGACGAGAGGTGTATACGCAGCCAGGCTGGAACTTGAGGCGCATACGCTGCCAGGTTGGAGCTCGAGGCGCATGCGCAGCCAGGTTGGGGCGGGTGTCGTCTCCTCAATGTCATTGCTCTTGTGATGCTGAATGCTTTGTGCAGTAAACAAGTCGGGCCGTTTAGTGGGGATGGTAGGCCATCATTGGTTGCTGGTCTTCGGCATACTTTTGCTCTTTCACCCTCCCGTACTTGCTGGTGGTACCACAGCAGATCCCTATAAACACAAAGAGAACGGTTAAAAGGACGCCCATGGCACTACTCCAGATCAAGGCGTAGAAAGGCATGTCCAAGTAGGCCTTGATCCCTAACGTGTCAAAATTGTTGTTGAAGGCCGCTCTTATAACCATAAAGAGGGCAGTGGAGCCAGCAGCGGAGACAATCAAGCCCAAGAAGGCGATTACACCGAAAATACTAGCGATACAGGACCAGATATGCGAACAGAAGGAGAAGAGGGTGAACAAGAGCAACAAAAAGGTGGACACGATGCCGATGATACAGGTAATAAAGATCGCCTTGGATAAAGTGTTGAACTTGTTCTGCGCATCGGTAATATCGGTAGGTAAGGTGATAGAGGCGGCTAAAGCGGTGTAGGCGGAGTTTAAATCGTTGCTGATGATTTCAGTGATGTTGACCCCGTACATCGCCTTTGGCTTGGAGCAGAATGTGTAGTCGACGTGCGAGGCATCAGTCGAGGAAATACTTCCGGAACAGTAGCCCCACATGCCGAGAGAGTAGACCTCCTTGATGCCGACGTCTGATAACGTCGCGGTGGCCGGAAGCTGGGAAGAGGTGCCAAAAAGGTCAGAGAGCGCGACGGAGGAAAAGTTCATGCGTATGAAATGCGTATCCTCGATGAAGGTGGTGGTGGAAGTGGAGCCTACACATGCAAGAATAGCGAGAAGGATGGATAGTAAGGAGAGGATAAACGGGATAATAACGATGCAAAAGCGGCCACACCCAATCATTGTGTAGAAGGTAAGCTGTAAGGTGTCAGAAAGGTCAGGAGTACAGTGGTTGTGGGAATGCGAGTTTATGGATAGTTAATACGGTATGCAGAGAGGTTCTTAAAACAGGCTATTCAGTATATTTATAAGAAAAGAATCAGAGATTAGAACGGTTTGGCTATGTCTCCACTCTAGATGTTTAGCGATAAGCCGCATTCTTGAAGCAGAAGCAGGTAGAGCTGCACGTAGAACCTATTGTGTGGATCGAGCGTCAAAAAAATGTTACTGCGCCTTGTCATTAAATTAATTCGGTGGCAGGGCTCACTTGGATCAGGCGCTGCCGCAGTGACACCGTCAGGAGGTGAGGTATGAATGCCTGGTCAGTTATGGGAGCAGCTGGATGTTTTAAGGTTATTAGATTATTCCACGATATTTCCCATCAAAAGGTACTTGTACCTGCTGGCTATATGGCTTAGATACTACCCTACAACTACGTCGATCTAGAGCATGGAGGACTTATCGTTGAAGCTCAAGAGTTTAGCCAAAACTTTGTATTCTCCTGTTGAATAGGCTCAGGGAGATGAATGAGTATCTGCATGGGTCCATGTTTTATAGAGGACAAGAGCAAGTTATGATAAGGCTTGGCGATGGCTATGTGGCCCCGAAATGTGAGTTTCATTTATTTGCGATCTAAAGGAGTGGGTTTATACACCCTGATACAGGAACTAGAGGAAATAGTAGCATAGTATGTGAAATGTAAACTAGTGTCTGCTTCGACTGACCTGATCATTGTACCATGTCTGTAGCTATCCCCTGAGACGTAAAGTTGCATACAGGGCTGTATTAAAGCGTCTAGGCTAAACCAGTTTGATTCAACCTGCTATTTTTAGAAATCCCAGTAAATTGTAATCAGTTAGGAGGTGTCCTCCTAAAAACGCCTATACCTATTCTTAGAGCTCAGAGCTGCTCGGTAGGGGTAAAACTACATAGCCGTTTTAACACATGCCCAGGCTGCGTGGCTGTGGGTGCATGCCGCTCAGGGGCTGTGGAGATGCTATGCTTCATAGGTGAGTATAAGCTGACAAATCCTTACTTAGAGAATCTTTACTCAGAGGTAATAAAGGATAAGTTAGGCTATTAACACTAGGGGCAAAGAGAGCTCGGCTAATCTAGAAATGGCCTGGTGGAACTGATCTAAAAGCATTCTGTTCGAAGCATTGCTTTACATACGGGAATTTTTAGAGCCGTTGAGATGATATTACAGGTTAATTATTCTCTGGGAGGCTGCAAATAATGGTGTTGTGCAAATACCCATGTCGATTAAGCTATCCTCATCTTCCCTGACAACATATCGGTGTTCCAAGTTGCTAAATACTAAATAAAACTAGACATACTCGTAGACTCGAACGTATCAGGAAAATAGCATGCACTTCGTGTTTATGTCTTATCGTTTTAAGTTGTACGATAATTTCACCTTGCCTTTGGTATATACCCCGAGATAATTCCATTCAGTAAAGCAGCTTGTAGCGCGGTTATCAATTTATATTCTACAGCTATCTCCGATGACGTTGGTAAGCTTGTAGAGAGCAAAGGGTGGGTTATTAAATCTGCAAAAGGATTACCCCGCAGATTCAAACGAGAATGACGTCAGTACATCAACGGTTTTCCTCTGATCGATCGGCCTTTCCTGATCATGTTGTACCGATACATTTCCTGATAATGTTGTACCGATACATTTCCGGCGATTAGCTACCGTCACACACATTATCGCTGAGGTTTAATGGCGAAAAAGAAAATTCTAGAGTGCCATAAAGCCCGGTTCTGTATGCAAAAGATGCCGGGCCACACGCAGACAGGAAAAGGGTTCATGCGGGTCGCCAAAATCACGGTCAAAACGTACCGGTAGAGTTTAACGGCCACCTTATCAAGTATAATAGTAGGGACTTGAGTGATTATTACCTACAGAGATATTTATTGGGATAAACATCATTCGCAATGTTTCCGTATTTCCCTTAGTAAGGCATTTAAATGTATGAAGAGGGGGTCTCGCTCTCAAACCTATTGAATATTTTAGTGTATCAAGCACATATTCCAGGTTAATACCTAATCAAAACTTTACAGGGATGCCAGCCTCTACTATCCGCGATAAAACCGCCATGGTTACCTCTGAGAACCAGCAAGGACAGACTCAAAAGACCGATGTTTTGATCCGCGCTACCTCGGCGCCTTTTAACAAGAGATTTTACCAAAAGATTAGACATTGTTTTATTTACTACTTCTTTGAATTCTAGGTTCCAAATACTCACCAGAGATACAGATCCGATATAAAGGATATTGGATAAGTATCCACCGTGGACCAGCCATTCCGTTTGCTTTAGGCTGCCCAACCACTGGCTTCGCTCCTTCCTCTTTTTAACCCATTCAACGGGCGTCATGAATTATGCTCGGCCAACACAGCTTGATTTAATAAACATTACCTGAAATAGCCCGTAGGTTTCGTTGTTCGGTAGTATGAGCCTGTGTCAAGCTCGGCCAAACTTTCCAAATCCGTCTTGACCCACAGAGTTATACAATTGGACACTGAACTTAAGGGCCTAAAAAAGTTTTTCTTACACCTGATTTTATTAATCAGATATACCCTCTTGGTTAACCCTGAGCCCTTTTACATCTATCACTTTAAACATATCCACAATAATTGGTAGAGCGTTCAACTGACCCCTGGTCTACACTTCCTTACACATGCTTGCACTTACACCTCTCAGTGCTCTGCCACTTATAGCATAGAATCTTTATGAAAGGCGTTATCGGTTGATGGAGAAGGAGATCAAACCTCTAGCCAAACGTCCAGGACAAATGTGGGGTGATCCATAATCCTAACCCGTTCCTTCTGAACGGAAAACGCACGTTGTATGTCTTTACGTAAGCATAGCACCATACATATGCGCCATTCTGCGTTTCGCCCTCTGCCCACCCACGTCCCGGCGGTTTCCGCTCCGCCATACATGATTCAGTTTTTCGCACCTACCAACTGCCCCCAAAAAGCTCTGAAGGATCTTTTTGCTCTTTTGACACGGCTCTGTTTTCTGCCAGGGCGCTACATTGCACCACCCTCTATCTCCCGGGCTTTGCACTCTCCCGCTAAAGCGGATAAATATCATGTATGTGCCCCGTAGTCTCACTTCTGTGGAGTAGCGGTTAGACTCTCTCCTATAGGGATTTCACCCACCGTAGTATTTGTTGGCGACTGCTGGCAGTGGACTGATGGCACCCTCTGTCCTGCGCATAAGAAAATTTTTCACTACACCAGGTGGTGGCACGAAGCAGCCGTTTAAGACGAAGTTTGCTATTCTTGGAACATTCCAGAAGCGTTACGTAAAGCTCTCTAACCAGGAGCCAGACTCCGAAGCCGTGGGCCTGTGTAGTGGAGTGATGTTAGAGCAATACCGCTGGTCCACAATGTGCAGGATAAACTATAGAAGACACCCGTCCTCTCCGTAATCCCGCAGCCTTCAGATTAGCTCGCTGATTAATTGACGGGACACGTGATGGGCTCTCGTGTTCTCAGACCCCCTACGGCCCAGCTCTGTTCTTAGCGCCGCAGTTAGGACCACCCAGGACAATTGGTACAATTATTCCGACCCATTGCCTCAATCCAGCGCCTCTCCCAAAACTGAGAGTGGTGTGTTCCAGATGTCACCACCTGTTGGTGTCCTGCATACATCCCACGGTGTGCATCCACCCCTCAGTCTCCTACGCTCGCGCCCCTCCTTACCAGGTGGGCACCCCTCTCTCGGAGCTTCCGCCTATACCGCACTGGTGATAGCCGATTTTCCATCCGGGCTGTCCCCACCCCTCGGACTATAAATTCAGACTCAATTGCCCCTTGCTTTCGGCTCCGATTCTCCCTTTTTCTTTTCCCCCTTCCTCACAGAATTTCATTTCTTCCCGTACACATACATCACTTATAAAATGGCTATCACTATTGGTATTAACGGTTTCGGCCGTATTGGTCGTCTCGTCTTGAGAGTTGCGCTTTCCAGACCTGACATCAAGATCGTTGCCGTCAACGATCCTTTCATCGGCCCAGAGTACGCTGCTTACATGTTCAAGTACGACTCTACCCACGGTAAGTACGCCGGCGAAGTCTCCCACGAAGATAACGCTTTGATCATCGATGGTCACAAGATCAAGGTCTTCCAGGAACGTGACCCAGCCACCATTCCATGGGGCGCGGAGGGTGTTGACTACGTCATCGACTCCACTGGTGTCTTCACCACCTTGGAAGGTGCCCAGAAGCACATCACCGCTGGTGCCAAGAAGGTCATTATCACCGCTCCTTCTGCCGACGCTCCAATGTTCGTTGTCGGTGTCAACCACGACAAGTACACCTCCGACTTGAACATTGTGTCTAACGCTTCTTGTACCACCAACTGTTTGGCTCCATTGGCCAAGGTTATCAACGATGTCTACGGGATTGAGGAAGGTTTGATGACTACTGTCCACTCTATCACCGCCACCCAGAAGACCGTCGATGGTCCATCTCACAAGGACTGGAGAGGTGGCCGTACCGCTTCCGGTAACATTATTCCATCCTCCACCGGTGCCGCCAAGGCTGTCGGTAAGGTTATCCCAGAATTGAACGGGTTGCTTACCGGTATGTCCTTGAGAGTCCCAACCGTCGATGTCTCCGTCGTCGATTTGACCGTCAAGTTGAAGACCGCCACCACTTACGCCGACTTGTGTGCCACCATCAAGAAGGCTTCTGAAACCGAACTTAAGGGGATCTTGGGTTACACCGAGGACCAGGTTGTCTCCACCGACTTCTTGGGTGACAACAGATCCTCGATCTTCGACGCCAAGGCCGGTATCTTGTTGTCTCCAAAGTTTGTCAAGTTGATCTCTTGGTACGACAACGAATTCGGCTACTCCACCAGAGTCGTCGACTTGTTGCAGCACGTTGCCAAGGTCTCTGAGTCCGCTTAAACAACTTGCAAATAATATGTACTGTAAATTTTTTCTGAATATAACAGCTTGATGCTTTGTTAGCGCTCGGCCCAGTGGCCATTGTATAACCGGTGGAGCTCTCGATTTGGGATTGCTTGGTAAACTAGGCCTAGGTGAATTCTTTTTATTTATTGGAGCCAGCATTGAACTACGTGATGGCTCGCGGCTGGAACTTTGAGCTTGCGGAGCATTATGGGGCTGCCGGGGTTTCTCCTCTGTTAAGGCACTTTGTTCTGCTCGTGCTCTTTAAACTACCAGTGATGGTTGAACTTCAGCCATTGACTCAAGTTCCATCTCTTTCATTTTTTTCTTTACAAGTAATCCCTCAAAAGCCCCCCCTTCCCGGAGAGCTCCGCTATCCCTCAGCCGTAGCCTAGACCTCCTTATTTCTTATATGCCGGTTTGGTAATTTGGGCGTGGAGGTGCAGGATATCCGTTTCCCTGTTTCTTCCGCTTCACGGGATCGCCGTGGGCCGTCAGTGTGATATCGACGCAAGGGGGAGGATGTGGGGTATTCGAGTCTGTTCATATGTATTCTGGACTCCAAGTGTCGACGATTTAAGGCTCTATTGAGGTGAAGGATAATTTTACGGGGAGTAAGCGTTGACGGGAACCTCAAGAAGCATGTCGGGTTCGCGATTATGATCTTGCGCCAGACAGCACTTTTTCTTAAACTTTGTTCACTGTCAGGTTCTCGTATATGCTCAGCACATTCTGCCATTACACCACAGGCTCACCCATGGACAACGACCAATGGTGCTATATGATGTAATTAATATCGACTTGCAGGATAGGCATGCATAAAATTCCCAGGTGTACATTAGCAGAACTAGTCACATGTACTAAACGGTATCTAGCCTACACCACATAACAGTTCTGAATGATCACACCATTTTGTTCCATAAACCATAAGTTATCGAGTATTTTTTTTTGGTTCCGCTTAGTTTCAGATCTATGCCGTTTTTTTGCGGACAAAATCCTTTCAAATTTCATAGTCCGTTACGTAGATTGATTTTCATGCATATACTCCACTTGCTTATGCGCTAACCTCCAGAAACGTTTCTAAGTGCTTGGCTTCTCCTGCCGAAAAATTTCGTACCGAGTTTCCCAAAAGCGACCACTGAGAAGATTTACCTCCTCTACATCCGAATCACCATCCCTTAAGAGCCTCCACATTTACGACGGTCAGTGTATATAGCTGTGATAGCCCTCTCACAATGATATTTACAGATACACCAACCAACATGATAAAGCTCAACGACGCGCCTGACCCGGAGAAACGCCTTTCAAGGAGCATATGCCCCTCCGCTAAAGCACTCTACCGCCGTCTCCTCCACATTGCCAAAAAATACATTTCGTTCATGGGCCCGGGAATCATGGTGGCTGTGGCCTACATCGACCCCGGAAACTACAGTACGGCGACGTCTGCAGGATCCACCAACCGCTTTTCGCTCCTCTTCTTCGTGCTTCTTTCGAACATCATTGCAATCTTCCTCCAGTGTCTCTGCATCAAGCTCGGGTCGGTGACCGGCTTTGACCTCTCGCGGGCGTGCCGTGAACACCTTCCGCGGAAGCTTAACTATACGGTGTACTTCTTTGCGGAGGCTGCTATTATCGCTACCGACGTGGCGGAGGTCATTGGCTCGGCGATTGCGCTTAACATTCTCATCAAGGTGCCGCTCCCAGCGGGGGTGGTCATCTCCTGTATCGATGTGTTGCTTGTGCTCTTGGCATACCGTCCTGGCTCGTCCCTCAAGTTTGTCAAGATCTTTGAGATTTTCGTTGCAGCGCTTGTGCTCGCGGTTGTGATCTGTTTCTGCTTCGAACTCTCGCGTATCCCGTCGTCCATTACCGTGAGGGAGGTTCTCAGGGGTTATGCGCCATCCAAGCAGATGCTCGAGAACAATGGTATCTACCAGGCTACGGCTATTTTGGGTGCCACCGTCATGCCTCATTCTTTGTTCCTCGGTTCGGGGCTCGTGCAACCGCGGCTCCGCGACTTTGACATCAAGGAGGGCTACGTCCAGTTATCTGAAGACTCGTACGAAAACGAAGAGAGCTACTTGTCCTACAGACCGTCCTTGGCTGCGATTAAGTATGCCTATAACTATTCCGTGGCCGAGCTCACCATCACGTTGTTTACGTTTGCACTCTTTGTCAACTCTGCCATCTTGGTTGTGAGTGGTGCCACGTTGTACGGCACACCACAAGCCGCTGATGCGGATTTATACGGAATCCACCACTTGCTCTCAACCCAGTTGGCACCAATTGCCGGGACCATCTTCATGCTTGCGTTGCTTTTCAGCGGTCAGAGCGCGGGGATCGTGTGCACCATTGCGGGACAGATTGTGGGAGAAGGTCATATCAAGTGGACGTTAAAGCCATGGAAGCGCAGACTCGCTACCCGTTCCATCACCATCATCCCCTGCTTGGCCATCAGTGTGTCTATTGGGAAGAACGGGTTGAACACTGCATTAAACGTGTCGCAGGTCGTGTTGAGTATCTTGTTGCCCTTCTTGGTCGCCCCATTGATCTGGTTCACCTCCCAGAAGAAATACATGCGCGTGATGCTTAGCCAGCCGCGCTACCACGACGATGTCAGCTTGCAGACCATGGAGCCAGAAACGGAGCTGTTGTGCCGTGAACGTCGCTCCTCTGACAGAGACCAAGTCGAAGGGCCCGCTGAGTCGGAGAAGCAGCAAGAGGGTTTGGAGGTCGAAAATACAGTGGAAGAGTACAAGTATTTTGATAACAGCTGGTTGGTGATTGTCATAGCGGTCATGATCTGGCTCTTCATCAGCGCCTTGAATATTCTCGCCATTGTCCAGATGGCCCAGAATGGTATCTAGGTTGAAGCATAGTCATGAAAATGCCTACCTAGTGTATGCTCTATTCATTTCGGATATTGATCTAATACTAAGTTTTATGTGTAATCCTGTTTCCTAAGAGGGTATTCATTCGAAATTAAAACATTCTATTTAATCCCGGGAAAGTTAAACCAGGTCAAAGTACTGGGGAGCAAGTAAAGGTCCAAAGGGGTCACCGCATAGCTACTAATTCATCCCAGATGGGCCGAGCCAACCTCAGAGATACCCTTCACTCCTTAACAAACACAGCCGCTGCGCCAATTCCGGTGGCAGCACACATTGACGTGACCCCGATTTCCCCCGTCTTTAACTCACGTATAATGGTGGCAATCTGTCGGGCCCCAGTGGCCCCCAAGGGGTGGCCCAAAGCAATTGCCCCGCCCCGGGGGTTCACCTTGGCCTTGTCTAAGCCCAAGTGTTCGATGCAATACAACGCCTGCGCTGCGAAGGCCTCGTTGATCTCAAACACCGCCACCTCTGATCCACTGATTCCCGTTTGGGCCAACACCTTAGGAATAGCGACTGCTGGCCCTACCCCCATGAGCTCTGGGGGGACACCGCAAACGGCCGTCACCACGTATTTCGCCAAGATCGGCATCTTCAACTTGTTGGCGATTGAGCGACGCATCATCAACACGATAGCGGCACCGTCGGATACCTGCGAGGCGTTTCCGGCGGTGGTGGTTCCGTGCTGGTCAAACGCAGGCCTGAGTTTGCCAAGCGACTCCGCGGTAACATTTTTGCGAGGGCCCTCGTCGGCATCAACGGTCACGGTCGTCATGACACCATCCTCCCCGTCGGTTTCACTTTCCACCTCGATTTCCACCTGAAGCGGAAGGATTTCGTCCTTGAAGAATCCTTGGGAAAAGGCTCTTTCGGCTTTATTAAAAGAGGCAGCAGCGTAGGCGTCCAGCGCGGCTCTGTCAATCCCGTAGGTTTCTGCCAAGAGCTCGTTCGATTCCCCCATCGTCATACTACATTTGGAAGCTTCCGCGTGGCAGAGGATTGCATCAGAGAACTTTGGCACAATGTCTGGCCCGTAAAAGGTGGACATGGATTCCACCCCGCCCGCTAAGCCAATCTCGATCTGGCCAGCGTAGATCTTGTTGGCGATATCGTTAACTGCAATCAAGCCCGACGAACACCATCGGTTGACAGCAACAAAGGGAGCAGTGTACGGAACCCCAGCTGCGAGAAGTGCGGCTCTATGAGCACCGGCACCGGCAGCGGGATTTAAAACGTTACCAATGGCCACGTCCTCGATCAATGCTGGGTCAAAGTGAGGGAGTTTCTCAAGCGTAGCCTTGACTAGCCCTACCAATAAGTCCTCAGTGGCGGCATCCTTGAATTTACCTCTACCTCCTTTAGTGATGGCAGTTCTGTACGCGGACACAATCACCACGTCCGACTCATGTTTTTGTTGAAGCTTGACAACACCGGTATGCGAGGGGTTCAAGTGAGAAGATACTTGGGAGAGTCTGTCCATTTTGAGTAATGGGTATAAATAGGAGACTGTGACAGGTTATTGAAGAGAAATTGGGGGTTCCCCTCTTTATACAGACTTTGTTTTATTGGCACACGCGGGGAGTTAAACTTCCCAGCTGACGAGTTGGCTTGTGGGGTATGCATGCACGTCACGCTCGTTCAGCGTGGGCCAATACTCCCTGTCAACCACCCTTGCATGTGACGAGAGCAGCCCGCAAATCACGTGGAAGGAGTATGCCAACTGAGGCCAAGGGCTGGTATTTATGGTTCCAGACGACTGCTTCTCCACGAAACCTGTCAAACGGTCTATAAACGTATATGTTCGAAAAGTATCCCCTAGTCCATCATCTTGCGGTTGATGATGGAGTTTTCTGGTGTCTCGCAGAAGATGGAATGGCAGCAGGACATTTCATGTACTGACCACATAGGAGCTGCTCTGGAAGTACCAGAACTACGCCGATGGTGCCGTTATCTTGACTCCAAGTCTCAATAATTCGCTCCAGGCCGATGATTATCTCAACGACACTGCAGACGGGAATGTTAGTGATTCTTCACCGAAATGGGCAAGCATGCGCACCCAATAATGGACCAACACCGCGTACAGCTACAGACAACAAATAGGGAAATATACAACAATATCTTCTCGATTTCCAACGACTTGAATCGAAAATTTTGATCGTATCTTCGAATGGAGAAGCTCCAACTTGTAATGAAGTCCGAAAAAGCGCACATGGGTTTATCTCTGCACTCAATAATACGAGCGGGCCCCGGTTCTTTTACGAATATCGCACTTCTATCAAACCACAATGCAGTTATAACCTTTCCTAAAAGGCGAAATTGAGATTGATACAATATCACATAGTTATGACGAAGGAGAAGAGCCACGAACCTACAGGCATCCACCGTGTGACGCCATACATTTTATATATCACGTGACTTTGTGACACACATTTGTCATATTGGTTAATGTTTGGTTACCATACAGGTTGTGGGACACAGTCCAACTAACGGCAATAGTCTAATAGATCTAAAACTTTAAGATATCGTAAAGATTTATCTGTAGCTGTGGTATTGTCCACAACTGAGCTACACCTTCGAACTCGTGCCTCTTTCCAAATTATATAAATAGGTCCGCATCCTTGTAATATCCACTGATGAAATAATATAATACAAACTTTATACACAAGCTTGATTTTTACCAACCGTCGCAAGTTTATCCACTATACCATGTCTTATAAGCCAACTGTCGCTGTCCTCGGATCTAACGGGGTTTTGGGGAAGCCAGTCATTGAAGCATTATCCTCGGAGCCCTTCTCCTCCAAGTTCCAGCTCCCAATCCGGGTCATCACCCGCTCCAAGGGTGATCGTCACGACTCAGAAGAGGTCAAGTATTACACTGCTTCACTTGACGATACTGCCTCGTTCAAGGATGCTCCCCACGGGGCCGATGTGCTCATCTCTTTGGTAGGGAATGGTGCTGACCCAGCTGATATCTTGGATGTTTTGGCGACTGCCCCATCTCTCAAGGTGTACCTTCCATCGCAATTTGGCACAGATTTGGAAAACACTCAATATCTTCCAGTCTTGGCCGGTAAGACCAACCATACCAAGCAAGCCCGCACCCAAAACCCGAACGTAATGGTTGTGGATGTTATCACGTCTCTCTTTGCCCAAGAGGATCTGTTTGTTTACGAGAGGCCTCAGATTTCTGGTGCCAATCTCGAAAACAAGACCGCCACTTTCAGAGGCGATCCAGCTTTCAAATTTAACGTTTCAAAGTTCCCGGATATTGGAAAATCTGTGGCTGTCATTGCTTCCACACCAGTGGAAAAGTTGAAGGATACCATTAGAATTTATTCAGACAGTGTATCACAAGAGGAGGTGGTTTCCCAATGGGAGAAAGCGCACGGCACCAAGCTAGAAAGAAGTAGTATTTCGGCCGAAGAAACTTTGAAAGAAGCCAAGGACAAGTTGACTGGCGGATTCAAGGGCTCCGATTTCGTGTTCTATTTACAAACTTTCATCTCACAAGGCGAAGGTAGGGGCTTGGCATACCACAATATCCATGACAGAGAGTTTGTGAATCCGGGCGAGTCATTGTGGAAGTGGGAAACATTTTAGTTGTTGGTTTCGGCAAAGATATTCCTCGTCTGGATGAGTATGATGGCGAGTAATCAGTCAATTTAAACCCAACTTAATTTTTTTTTATATGGTTCTATAATTATTCCAGACATTATTCACTTTGAAAGTATAATTATTGTCAGATAATTCTTATTTTAAGGAGATTGTAAGCTATACTGTTTGACCGAGTAGTCTAAGGCGTGGGGTTGGGTGAACATTAGTACTGATGGATAATATAAGTAAATTGGTGCTTATGCATATTCCCCACCCTTCAAGATTGAGGCTCTTTTATCGTCGATAACCGGCTTAACAAAAGAATCATCGCTTTTATGTCCAGACACACCACTCGTTGGTGCGTAGCCAGCCCCGCCAAATACCGAACGTGCCGGATGTCTGAACGCTGAAATTCACCGTAGGGCCAAAAGCAGAAGGCAGCTATCCTAGTTAATGCCCGATACGGAAACATCCCCCCCTGATGCTGACGTGATCACATTCTTACCCATTGCTACGACCTAGCAATTCGATATACCTAGAATTAGCAATTGCTCGGCAATTGAGAAAACCCTGGTTTTACTCTCCCTCTATTCAATTTCGTTGTCTGTCCTCCCAGAGCACGCGGCAGGATAAGCACTGCAGAGCAACCACATTCAGACCGTCATCCCTTACGGCCCCAGCCTCTGCAATCTCCGAAAATCTCTTTTGGGTCTTTAGGCTTTCATCCTGAGACTCCTTGTTGACTGGTTCATATATGCGTCCCAACTTGTTACTGAAGCTTGTGCACTCCGTCCATACAAAGCCATCCGACTCCGACTCCGTCACTTCCGCTCTGAGCACTACGCCTTCTGAAAAGATGGATTATCAACAGCAGCAGCAATTCCAAGCACACGGGATGCCCCAAATTCCCTCCCAGC
Source organism: Babjeviella inositovora NRRL Y-12698 (assembly GCF_001661335.1). Lineage (NCBI taxonomy): Eukaryota > Fungi > Ascomycota > Pichiomycetes > Serinales > Babjeviella > Babjeviella inositovora. The sequence goes on along the minus strand of NW_017566846.1, from coordinate 626,324 downwards.
CGGTACAGATGGCGAGTCATATCTCACAGGCAGACCAAGACGCTATACAGCAATCGTTATTGCCGCAGAGATCCACGGTCTCCAAAGGCAAGTACTCGCTCAGCGACTTCCACATTATGCGAACTTTGGGCACGGGCTCGTTCGGGCGTGTGCACCTAGTCAGGTCCGTGCACAACGGGCGCTACTACGCGGTCAAGGTATTGAAGAAGGCGCAGGTGATTAAGATGAAACAGGTGGAGCACACGAACGACGAGCGCCGTATGTTAAAGTTGGTGGAACATCCATTCTTGATCCGCATGTGGGGCACGTTCCAGGACTCGCGAAACTTGTTCATGGTGATGGATTACATAGAGGGGGGCGAGTTATTTTCATTGTTAAGAAAGTCGCAGCGCTTTCCGAACCCCGTGGCAAAGTTCTACGCCGCGGAAGTCACCTTGGCAATTGAGTATCTCCACTCGCACAACATCATCTATCGCGACTTGAAGCCGGAAAATATCTTGTTAGATCGAAACGGGCACATCAAGATCACCGACTTTGGCTTTGCCAAGGAGGTCACTACCGTCACCTGGACCTTGTGCGGGACCCCCGACTACATCGCGCCCGAGGTCATCACCACCAAGCCGTACAATAAGTCCGTCGACTGGTGGTCCTTGGGGATCTTGATCTACGAGATGTTGGCCGGCTACACCCCGTTCTACGACACCACGCCAATGAAGACATACGAGAAGATCTTGGCTGGCAAGGTCATCTTCCCGTCCTTCATGCACGCCGACGCCGTGGACTTGTTGACCAAGTTGATCACCGCCGACTTGACCAGACGCTTAGGGAACTTGTCGGGCGGGCCGGCCGAGATCCGTAACCACGCGTGGTTCTCCGAGGTGGTCTGGGAGAAGTTATTGGCCAAGGATATAGAGACTCCCTACGAGCCTCCCATCACCGCTGGTGTCGGTGATTCCTCCTTGTTCGACCACTATCCGGAGGAACAGTTGGACTACGGTGCCACTACCGAGGATCCGTTTGCCCAGTATTTTGTGGAGTTCTGAGCCTGATTTGGGTATTAGAGTAATTAAACTGAGTTTTGCTTGATGTAGGCTTATAGGAATGGTAGTGCTAAGGGAGGAGGTTAGCCGGGTTTTAGGTAGGGGTATGTCGTTGAAATCGGTTCTGTGGTCATCGCATGTGGCTGTTGCAGTGAGGCTAAGGCTAGTTCTCCATCGGTGTGGTATCTGCCTGTGAGATTCCGTTAAGCAATCATTGTGACATGCCTCCCTTTTTCAGTCACCCATGTTCAGACCTGCTTCTGGAATCTCGTTCACTTATATGCACCTCGCGGTCCTCATCCCCCTTAATATAAACGGAGATGTACTAGGCCCCACACTTCTTCCGAGCTAAAGAGACTTGACTGATATTAGTCAATCGGTCTGGGTGAAGCATTGCCAGCATTTAGGTTTAGTACACGACATAGAGAAGACGCAGGTACTAGGTACTAGTCACTAAGTTGCTGCATAGACATTGGCTAGCGCTCCGTTCCGAGGATTCCAGGAAACGCCTTGAGGGTATAGGAAGTGTGCCATACAACGGGGTAGTTTTTCTGTGCATTCATGTGGTTATATCGGCGGACAATCGTTGCCTTACTCAGCCCTGATTGCTATCTCTAACTGAGCTCTGCCGATAAAATTTATATACGGGGAGGCAACACTTGATCCCATAAATGACTAAATGACTGCCTCTATAGGCTGAAAGATACCCATGCAATACCTCATTCTTGCTGTTTCAGAGCTCGCCAACCACTCCATCGAAGAAAGGGGGGAGGAAGATGGATTATTTCAGTCTCTATTGCTTCACCGTTGTTCCATTTAGTAAAAGATTTCGTCCCAGCATGCTTCTCGTAGTCAAAATGCCCTTTATATCTGAAATTCATTCTCCCTCTAAGCTTACAAGTTCCAAGTCTAGTCGATTCCAAGCCCGTCTTTTTATCCTATTGGCTAGCGATGCATAGCGTGGACTTAAGCTTTGCTTATCGGCTGTCTACACCCAGAGGCCTACAATAATCTCCCAACCAAGGACCAATCATCACAGCCAGCAGTTTGAGCTTTCTGTCAGGAAGGCTCCAGAGCAACACACAACGTTCCTGAGGAACACCGCGTACTCTACTTCTGTTTGGATCGCTTGCACGTGTCGTTGAGTTTTGAAAAGGAGTCCAAGAACTTTGTTTAGCGAAACGTATGTGCGCCGCATACATGTCCGCAAGACGAGCTTTTGGCGGCAGTAAATACGCTGATCATGCATAGGACACATGTCCATGTTTTTGGAAGAAAATTACCCAAAGCAGGCAGAAAGTCGCTTGATTCGGAAAGGGAGTAATGCATTCCCCCGCGACGCACCATAACCGAAAATTCATACAGGGATATCCTAGCCACTTATATATGCCACGCAAAGAGGGATAGAGAGGTTCACTTATCCCAGGATTATTAGGCGGTGGAAATAGGTACGAGGGTCGGAAATTCTGCTTAAAAGCTACAAAGTCCCGGGGGATCTTTTTGGGAGACATGACTAGAGTCGAAATTCAGGAGGCAGACGGCTATGGTTTGCACTGAGTCTAAAGAATTTTAGATCCTAGTATGGGATATGCATCACTAGTTAACAGAGGTAGGAATGATAACTCTCTAACGCCTTGGACGTACCAATGCGAAACTGGGGAAGTATTTTTCTGCATAGGCGAGTTACTCGTGCTATGCATGCGTTAGGAAACACGTCGCAAACGGGTAACCTTAAGATCAGGTCTAGAGTCGCTTTTAGAGGGTAAATTACCTATTCCGGGGTATTTCAATGACCTAAAGGTTCATGCCTAAACCCTAGAGTATCATGGATGTGGAGCAGAGCTGAGGCTAAAAACCAATGTTTCCACCGTGACAGCTGCTTAACACTGAAAATCCCCGCCCGTTTTTTTTTTCTCCCACTAGTGACGTGCTAACCGAGAAAGGAGGGACTGAAGGATTTGCAACTGTTGCACAAGGGATAGTTTGTCGCCTAGAGCTGTCCCGTGGGTTATGTACACGTTGGCTCTTTACAGACGCACGTACTATAGCGACATGACCTTAACTATGCATGGACTTACGCTTAAAAAAGTCATAGGGGTAAAATGGGGTCCCAATCCCTGCACAACAAATTGAATGTCGTATTCTATAGTCTTAATAGGGCTAAAGACATGTGTGCTTCTAATTGAGACGGAAGGGAGATGGGAAGCCGAAACTAGACAATTCCAGAAGGTGGGCGCGAGCCGATCGAGAATTCGGCACATCGCCTACAAACAAAACCTTGGACGATCGCACATCCATGCAATTCCAATGTCTCAGACGGCGCCCCCTTAAATATCATATGACCCGGTTTCTAGGGCAAAATCTGACAATAAACAAAAGACATGATCTGCAGATATGCAGGCGCTTAGAACTAGTATCGCCCTTCTCATGCAGTGATGGCTGCGTCAGTGTATCAGATATGCATGTATGAATTGTTGTACGCGTTATCGGAGTATCCATAATGCACATCTCGGAACTTAGGTCTGCAGCCCGGCTTAAACGACGACGATCTTTATCGATCTGATTTCAAGCAACCATTCGAAATTTCTTCCGGCGCCGTGGTTATATATATACATGGGGTGTGCCTTTTTTTACCAAAAGTATTTAACCTCTTTCACTGTTCGCCTTGACCTTCTCGACCCATACGCTCGTTCATCCTGAATAGCCCTGTAACTGCTCAATTGCATTTTTTTTCTTCTTTTCAACCCACACTCGTTTAAACAACCACACTCTTTTAATACCTCCATCCCACTCTTTTAACCTCTTTAACCTGTTTTCTTACTACATACACCCTCCTTACCAAGGTTATTTGTATCAACACAATCCCCCCGCCGCAATGAGCAAATTCGCCAGCACGGTTTCACCAATCTCTCCACGCTCCTGTGAGGAGTCCGTGATCAACTATGAGTTAAGTGTCCTCCAACAGCCTTCCAGGGCCAGAGCCTGCGGAGTAACTACCAAATTCACCGGAAGACGGGTGATCGACCCTCCTCCGGTGGTTAAGTTGTACGGTCGCGACCTCTACTCACAAGACGCTATTCTCCAAAACTTGAACGTCCACTTTCTCACGGCGGAAATCATCCATATTGACAAAGATGGCAATGAATCGGTTTTACCATCCAAGAAGAACTCCAAGAAAGGTGTTAGTCAAGGTCACAAGCCAAGCCTTAACTCGAACCCGCTCTTTGGCTCTACGTGTTCTTCTCTCCACTTCTCCACCTCCAGCTCGCCTCTCTTGAACGCCTTCTTTGTGTTTAACGATTTGTCCGTAAGATTTGATGGCACATTTCGCATCAAATTCATCCACTTTGAGTTCAACCCTCAGACATTTGCCGCTGTCAAGCGCTCTTCTATAAAGAGTGATCTATTCCGCAGCTACAGCGCCAAGGACTTTCCAGGCCTCGAGAGCTCGCCCTTGTTAATCAGACAGATCAGTGAATTAGGCTGCAAGGTTAGAGTGCGTAACGTGGCTAACCGTGAGGCAGCCAATGCTACCCCCGAAACTGAGGAGCAAGAGACCCCATCTGTCCAGTCAAAAAAGAGAAAAATGGAAAGGCAACAGGAAGAAGTGCATACCCCGATCAAAAGAAAGAAGGATGCTCCCAGGTCGTTATCGTTGGCCTGCACTCCTAACACGCCACAGCCATCTGTCGCACGCGCTCACAGCCTTCTCAGAGACCAGTCCCAGTATACCCCAACCTCTCTGGCGTCCAGTAAAGACACCTCCAATGCCTCCCGTTTATCGCTTGATGGGTTTGGTAACAATGCCAGCTCCACCTATACGTTCGTTTCTGAAATCACTCATGCCTCTACCTATACTCGCTCCAACACTCCGATAAAGCGCACCAAGCTTGATGGGTTTGTACGTCTGCAGGCTGAATTCCAGGGGTACTTGATCCACTCAGCCGCTCGCGTAGATGATACCCACTCTTCTAGCAGCTCAGAAGCTACGCCACCACCAACCCAACTCGGCGCCTTTGCCGCTCCCGATCTTACTTCTTCACTTTCTATGAGTGACGAAGAGTTTTACAGCTGTACCTCCGCTACCGACTGGGACTCTCCTTGCATTAAAGATCCCAACGCCATGGTGAATATGTCTGTTGCGTACTACCACCACTCCCCTGCACACAACGGCAGTACTCAGGAGAGTAACGGTGTGAACTTGCCCAGATTTGTGAATCCGTTTAACAAATCGGATAATCCCTTCGGCATCCAGGAATCGTTCTACTCCATGTACCCACAGGGTGATGCGAATACTATGTCGGACTCGTCTCACGGTTTTGAGGACTCCTCCCTTTCCCATTTCCATCTCCAGCAACAGCAGCTGGCTCTTGCGTTTGCAAATGACTCCGCTATTAGTTCCCATATTCACTCCATGACTAACTTCCAACCTAGTATTGGTAGGGAAATGCACTTCCAACACCCTTCCATGAAAGAAGAAAGTGACAGCCTTTTTGTTGCCGACCAGCTTGACTTGAGCATGTACCTCATCCCAGGCCGTCTGGACATGCCAATGATTGGAGTCAACTATTTTAACGGGTGATCGAGCTTATGGTCTCGCTTAAGTCGTTTTTAAACCCATAATCGCTAAATCCTTCAGTTTCCAAGTTCTGGAAATTCTTGCATCGACCTTTCCCTTTACTCTCAATGCACTATGTCGCAATCTGAAAACTAATTCCACCTTCTATTCCCCCATTGTCGCTGATCTACTCCTGGATCAAGCCCAAATCCTTCACCTTTTCTTCCGTGCGTTTACTCTTTTTTTTAAAAAAACTCCTTTAATTTGTGATAAATCTTCGACCCAAGTTCCAAGTTAATACTGATAACTTATGGAAAGGAACGCGACTTGTATACTTTTAATACCTATTTTCTATTGATTTCATTAGATATCACAGTTATAGCACATAAACGAAACACGGTGCTAGTTCTACGTCCTTTCTCCCAGGCGTCGCCCCTTAAGCACAGCCAGATCAACCAAAACACCCTGGTTTTGTGTTGCTCGTTTAGTTTTCCCCTGATAGCCGCATTTGTAATTTCCATTTTCCAGGTACGCTCGAGACATACGTCTCCAGAAGATCTGCATATCCAGCACGGAGGTATGTGGGTTTGGGGGATGGCGGTTAGTGCTGAGTTCTCCAAATACTACTTCCATCTATGTTGAGACGATATTGAAGATATTAATATCGTTCTGTTAATTTATGAAACTACACGCCTGAGTTAATGTGCCGGGGATAAATAGAGTTTTCGCGTACTTTAATGTCCCGCCTTAACCCCTTTTCCACTATTTTGATCGGCATGCAATTCCAGATTTTAACTCTGCGTGTTACAGCCGCAGACATTTTATGGTGCGATGTTTCGAACCCATGAATGGAACTCATGACTTTATATGCGAGACAGCACAGTCAGAAATTTCATATTGTTATGGCGGAGGCCAAAAAAAGTGGCTGAAAGGGGGGCAGTGATGAATTAGGAGCTACAAATGAATTACAACGATACGACTGGGATGTTCCGGGCGATGAGGTATGAGCTACTTAAATTATATACCGAAAAGAGCCCTAGGTTACATATTTGCAGGTAAAAAATAATAATAAAAAAAGCTATCAGATCTTATTTGAAGATTCTTTCTGCCAAAAATATGCTTTTGAAGTATGTTATAGCAAGTGTAAATGGGTTTACATATTTAGATGCTGCCTTATGACTCTTTTAGAAATTCCAAACCCTCAATTAGTGGTCCCTTGGCCCAGTTGGTTAAGGCATCGTGCTAATAACGCGGGGATCAGCAGTTCGATCCTGCTAGGGACCATTTACTTTTTTAAAGGCAAGCTCTTTCCCAGAGTTCGTTGCTAGTGGGAATGGCACTTAGACTGACCTTCATCATACGTTTACGCCGTATCTAGATACAAAATCTATTAACTATTTACTAAATGAATGCATTGGCAAATCAGAGCTCATCCACCATCTTCTGGTTTTTCTCGTTTTGCTTCTTCTCAGCCTCCAATAAAGCCTTCTTGATGGATGGGGTGACCCCGCCGCCGATCTTGGAGGCCCAGTTTCTGGCTCTCTCAAACCCGTTAGAAGCTCTCTGATAATCGTCGAATGCCTTGTATATTTTTTCCTTGGTGGTCTCGACAAATGGCCCATGCTGCACGATTGGCTGGTCAAGGACCTTGCCAGCAATAACGACAAATCGAGTCTCCTCATCGCCACCTTCAGGGACAGAACCGACAATTCCTTCACCATCACGCTTGAAGAAGACAGAATGGTACTGGGGAATGTGCTGCCCACCCAAAGTAAGACCGGGGCCGGAGAGAATGTATAAAAAGGCGTTAAAGTCCTCGGGAATATTCTGTTCAAAAGACCCTCCTGGTGCAACACTGTAGTCGTAGTATTCCACCGGGGTGTAAGCCAAGTCCTGGACAGACTTGACCCCGTAAGACTCACCGGAGATGACCTTGATCGTGACCTTATCGTTGGGCTTGGCAATTGGAATTTCAGCTGCACGCAAGTCTCTGTACCGAGGCTCACACTCCTTCAACTCGGCGGGCAAATCGACCCACAACTGCATCCCAACGATGGGGGCGCCATCTTCCAGAGGGATTGGCATCTCGGCGTGCACGATACCTCTACCGGCGGTCATGAACTGCAAATCTCCCAGTCTCAAGATCCCGGAAGAGCCGGTGAAGTCGTTGTGCGCGAATTCACCTGACATCATATAGGTGATGGTTTCCTGACCCCTGTGTGGGTGATCAGGAAAGCCGGCCTTAGGGTCAACATTGAAGTGGTCCAACATCAAGAACGGCGTAAAGTTTCTCATGCCCATGGTCCCGATGGTACGGCGAACACGGGCGCCGACACCTTCAGCCTGCTCGAGAGCAAGGAAGAACTTTAAAATACTGCGGGGCGCAACCATATCGGACATATGTAATTGTTTGTGGGTTTAGTGAACTAGAATGTTGGTTTGTTTTCTTAAAATGAACCTTGAAAAACAATTGAGAATTGGAAAGGGGGATTTGAGATGTATTTATATTCCTACCCCAGGCTTGGAATATTCACAATTTTTTGTACATCGAGTCATATTTAGTAAGAGTGCGGCTCAGGTACTCCATCTGATAAGCATTACGTAAAACAAGTAGAGTCCGGCACGCAGCCGCGAGAATGTGTAAGCAGATTTATGTATAACATTACTGAGCGAGAACGGCCAAATTCCCCGGACAAGCATGTAAGCCGTTAGTCTGGATGGGGGTACGGAGACAGACTTGGATGGGGTGTGGAGACAGACTTGGATGAGGTATAGAGAAAATGGAGTTAGGTAACGTCAAAGGGCAAGAGTTCTGTTGATTAATAAGACAACAAGGCCGATTACTAATTATTTTGTCAGTCTATCAGGATATGACATAAGCCCCGTACTTCGAGCGTGTCTTGTATATCAATTAAAAGTAAAGGTCAAAAATAGCTAGTGGGTACTCAGGCGAACATGCCGTGATATAACCAAATCTGGTTTTATCCGCATGTGCTTGAATAGTTGTGCTACGAACAAAGAAGATCTATCGTAAAATACAACTATATAATAACTTAATACAACTATACAATAGCTTAATACACCGCTCAGCATAAATCAGAGCTCCTACCGTGCTGTCTACGCCTATGATATATCCCGAGTATAACATTCTGCCCCTCTCTTTCTCAGCTACCGCTCGGGCATACCCGCACACGTACTTTCATTTGCCGAGGTCGTGTGCAGCCCCCGCTTACATAAGCTTACTCCACCACGTGAACCTTTTTTCATTCTCCAATCCCGTGTGCACAGTTCTGTTAGCGAGTACAAAAAAATCTCCACCAACGACCCTTAATCTCCGTTTCCCTCTGCACTCACAAATCACACACAACATGTTCAGATTAGCTGCTGCCTCTACCTTCCGTGCCGTTCGTCCAGTCGTCCGTGCCCAGCCAACCGTGGTTTCCGCCTTCCGTTTCTACGCCGCCGAAGCTTTGACCAAGGAAGCTGTCTCCACCAGAGTCTTGCAAGTTGTTAAGAACTTTGACGGTGTCAAGGCTGCTGAAATCACTGCTGCCTCTTCTTTCACGAAGGACTTGGGCTTGGACTCCTTGGACACGGTTGACTTGTTGGTGTCGATTGAAGAAGAGTTCGACATTGAAATCCCTGACAAGATTGCCGACGAATTAAAGACTGTTGGTCAAACCATTGACTACGTCGCTGAACAGCCAAACGGTAAGTAAACCGCTGCATTTGAACCGCCTGGACTGCGTACTAACAACCTTCTAGCTGCCTAAGTCACCGCTTACGCTCATTGATTCCCTCCCCATTACCGTCTTCGATTTTTGTATATATTTATATAAATTGTTTTCCATTTTAGAATACAAAACCGTTTATCTCTGCTTGAAACTAGATGAGTGAAGGAAATACAGGCCCTTGTCAGCAGCGGAGTATATTGTCCGCGCACCGTTCTCGATAAGATGAGTAATGGTTTAGGTAATTTCCAGGTCAGGAGCAGTTGCTGAGCTAACCCATCTCCAGAGCTCGCCAATTTAGTATTCTTCCTGTATCACGTAACCCCCCATACGAAGCAAACTTGTCGCCAAGGTCGTGTTCTCTCTGCCATTGTGCGGCGCATATTTATAAGCAGGATTTAGGGTCAGCTAAAATTAAGCCATATATCAACGGCACCTGTGGCCGACTCCATCTATTTCCTTTGTATACGCCCTCCCATTTTTCGCTCTCCTGCTTTACCCCCTAAATGTCTAAACTCCAACCTGAAACCTCTCCATCGCGTGATGAGACGGTGCTTGCTCTTGCGACAGAAAACCTAAACATAGAAGAGCTCTCCCACTCGGAGGACGAAGGTGCCGTGGACGAAGATGACCTTAACCCAGAAGACGAGCCTTTGCCGATTGAATACCCAGGAACCGTAATCCCGGACAATAATCCCGAATCGATTGAGGCCGACACGGACCTCACGGCTGATATGGACCCGGGCACTGACTACATCAGTCTCATCCAGTTGAAGATCCTGTCCATCGAGGACCTCCACCTACAGAGATTCCCTAAACTCGAGGCGTTGTGTCTCCGCCAGAACTTGATCACCTCGATTAATGCATTGAAACACGTCAGCCGCGAAACGTTAATGGAATTGGACTTGTATGATAACAGGATTGACCACGTTTCCAAGCACACCAACGAGCTTGTGAACCTCACCACCCTCGACTTTTCCTTCAACAAGATCAAGAATATAAAGAACGTCGACCGGTTGGTGAAATTGGTGCACTTGTACTTTGTGCAGAACAAGATCTCCGAAATTAAAAACCTTTCCACGTTGACCAACTTGCGGAACTTGGAGTTGGGAGGTAACAGGATCTCCAAGATCGAGAATTTAGACACCCTAGTGAACTTGGAACAGTTATGGCTCGCAAAGAACCGCATCACCACAATGGAAAACATGTCCAGCTTGCAAAACTTGAGGATATTATCGATCCAGTCGAACCGGATCACCCAGATTTCCGGCTTGGAGGGTTTAACCAACTTGGAGGAGCTTTACATTTCGCACAACAAACTCGAGCGGATTGAGGGTTTGGAGCACAACCTCAAGTTGACCACGTTGGATGTGACCGGTAACAAGATTGCCAAGTTGGAAAATTTGTCGCACTTGACCGAGTTAACCGACTTGTGGGCTTCGTATAACGAAATCGACTCGTTTGAGAATATCGGTAGGGAGTTGGGGAAGTTGCCAAACTTGGAAACGGTATACTTTGAAGGGAACCCGGTGCAGAAGGAAAACCCTGTAGCCTATACGCGCAAGGTGAAGTTGTACTTGGGACCAAGTTTAACCAAGATCGATGCCAACTATATTAAGTAGACTTTGTGCTGAAAAAAAAAAATGATGCGTTTTAAATATTGTGACGGAGTAAAAGGGTATGTGTTTACGTAAAACCGCTGTCTAGCATGATTGCCGTCCTACAATCGTCTAAAGTGGCATCCCGTTGTTTCTTGGGACTCTGAGCTGTAGTAATGTGTGGGTCTGGGTAAATATGTTTGCATAAATAGGTTTGAAGCTCCACTCAAGAATTCTTACTAGTGATGCTAGAGACTATGGAACGCCGCCCCTGCCGCCTTGTATGTAAGAAGCTTCCAATTTAGACTCCGCGCATGCGTACTGCATACGATCATCTGAGGTAAATACAATGGTGTGAAGAATAAGATCCTGTTCATTAATCTGTGTATTGAAGGTGTTACTAAATGCTTAAGGGAGTTGAATCTTGAAGAGACGGTGGTTTACAGAAGCAAACCTCGCATCAAGACCGATTTCACTTCCTGGGGTCAGCTATAATCCTGAAAAGTCACTCCCCCGGAGGAAAAACATATTACCTGGTGGAGTTAGCCCTTGAGAGAATGTAATCTTGAGCTCTTAACTTCAACTAACTCAACTACTCACCAAATCTGGCCCTCCCGTATGCAATTCTACTCAGAATATGGGGCATGGCTTAGATCGAACGGCCTGCGCTTGAAACTTTGAAATTCATGCCTCTACCCGCAAGCTAGTTTCACAACTTAGTCTAACTTTTATTATTGACCATAATCTCTTTCATCGTTAACTATAATCTCTTATTTATCGTAATCTCTAAAATTCAAGTAGCTTACTCTGAACGTCAAATCTCAATCCTCTACGTAACCCACCAACGGACTCTGCACCCCCAATCCGGTTACGTGCCCTGTTCTAACATACCGCCCTGGCTCATGCAGCCGCCTCGTCTGGTTTCTTGCCAGATCGCCGGATCTGACGCTTGCAATTTAGCTCGTTATGCCATCACGGAGTCGGTTAGCGCTATTGCCTGTTTCTCCTCTACATATAACGCTCCCCTTCCTTCCTCCTCACCTTTCACTGTCATAAACCAAATCGAAATATGAGCTCCTGGAAACCGTTGACCAGTTTCCTCCACGGGAAAATGGTGAAGGCCTTTTTGCCATGCGACAAGCACGCCAACCTCCCACCCGTCTACACCAACATCTATCCAGGTGACGACATCTACGTCTTTGAAACCCAAGGCGACAAGTGGGGCCGTGCCTACGTTGCCACGTTCCCGTTCCCGCACGAGTTCTCCGTCACCACCATCGATTTGGACCGCTTGCCGGAACCAAAGATCATTGTCGCCATCATCCCGTTGTCCCACATGAGACTCATTGAGGAGATCCCGGTTACTGACAACGACAAGATCTTCTTGTCAACCAACTCGCACGCCTTGACGCCAACTATCTTGGACATCGAGCTCGGCAATGACGCCGCCGTGAACGGCCAGGAGAACGTCCACAACAAGAAAAAGGGACGTCCTCCGTTGCCGATTCTCCGCGTGGATCACTCAGACCTTCCAACCGAAATCTCCGCCGCCATTGTGTCGTTGAACAACCACATCTATGCGTTGTACGCCATGGGTGAGTTCAACTTGTTCCATAAATTGACCCACTTGTACAACGAGCTTGATGAGTTGCGCATCAAGATCACCTACACCTTGTGCACTAGTTCCGAAATGGAGGCCGCCTTTAAATTCGCCGCCGTGATCTTGGGTAAGATCTCGAAGTTGCTCGGGCTCCGTGACTTGAAGAGCTCCCAGAACAACTTCACCGCCAACTCCGACACCCAGGGGTATGAGGCGATCCTTGCCAGAGACGCCAACACTGGTGAAATGTTCGACAAGTCCAACCACCCGACACCCGCTATCATCGCGGCCAACCAGTTGTTGTTCGCGTTGACACCAAACTACCCGATCACCGACTCCATCGTCTCGTCGCTTGCGCCGTACAAGAACAAGAAGTTGATCAAGGTGCCTCCATCCCACATCCTCGTGGACTTCAAGGAGGTCGAGGGTGAGCACCACTTGACCCCCTCGGGTTTCTCTGGGATGACCGCGTATCTCTATCTTCGTTCGCAGAAGAAGCGTCTTACTGAGGCCTTTGCGATCCATATCGACCCCTCCCAGCAATTCTCCCTTGAAAACTTGTCTGCAGCGCTTTTCAAGAACATTCCCGCCACCGAAATCGATACCGGCCGTATCTACTTGGTTGCCGTGTTAACCGAGGACATTATTGTGAACAAGACCATTCGCACCATCAAGCAGGGGATCGCCGCCGGTGTGACCGACATCTCGCGTATCTTCTCGCGTCACAAGGGGGCTTTGGCCTCTGGGGAGGCCCACAAGTTCAATATCCGTTTGTACGGGTCGCACTTTGCCAACAGCGGCGAGCAGACAGCCGCTTTGGTGGACCAGAACAACGGATGGGGTGAACTTGTGGACCGCATCATTTCCGGTTCCAACAAGGGTATCGCCATCAACCCGCGTGCCAGAAAGCTCACTGTTTCCGTCAAGGAGTTCAAGAACGAGTTGATTGGAGACGATTACGAGGTTACTCAGACCAAGTTGAACTCGGTGGGGGAGGAGATTTCCTCCAACCCAATCGCCCCGATCCGCTCCTTCTACTACGATCCGTTGGGGAAGAACTACGAGCGCGTGTACATGCGTGTGGGTAAAGTCCAGTTGTTAGGAGCCGGTGCCCCTCGTGACGCCTTTGTCACCATTGAGATTTCCACCTCCAATCGCCACGTGTCCTTCGCCAAGGGTACCAACCAGAAGCCAGAACAGACCTGGAGGTTCGTCTCCACGCGCTGTTCCGAAGCGGTGGGTGAAATCATCAAGATCAACGGGATTGAGCACTTGTCCAGCTCCGATGAGCGGGTGAAAATCACCTGTTACGTCAACGGTGACGTGTACGGAACCAATACGCTCAAGATCAAGGAGAGTGGGTACATTGTAGTCAACGAGAACGGGCTCACCTTCGAGATGCACTCTTCCGCCGGCCAGCCAACCGCCTCCGTGGAGTTGTACACCGAGTACATCGGCAAGACCTACAACATCGATGCCGCCGTCAAGTCCATCCTCACGTGGGAGTCCAATCCAGCTACTTTCCACACAATGTTGGACATTCTCTCTACCAAGTTCAGGCGCATCGAACTCTCATCGTACATCAAATACTTCCCCGAACTCGTCTGCAACCTCCTTAAGCTTTTGAAGAAGGGTTCCGACGACAACACCCCGGCGTTGCAGAAGGAGGCCTTCCAGGCGTTGGTGCACTTGCTCGATGTGGTGGTTGCCAGACAGGACCAGTACGTCTACTTGTTTGATAGCTTCGTCGAGCAGGAAACCCAGCATTCCACCTTGCCTTTGATTGGCCACAAGGTGTGCCTGCTCATGGGTGAGGTGTTCAAGAAGGCCGACACCGAGTGGAACCACGTGGGGAGAGCGCTTTGCCGTGTGGCCTCTCTTCTCTGCCAGATCTCCGTCATGGCTACCGCCGAGGAGAACGCCACCGAGTTTGTTGAGGACACCAAGATTATGTTGTGGTCGTGCAACCGCTTCTTGAAGATGCCGGGCGAGGGGTTGATTGCGGACCAGATCTTGATTTTGGACGTGATTGACTACTGCTACCACACCTTTGCCAAGTACTTCCCTCGCCAGCGCATTGCCTATATCGTTAAGCAAACCGCGGATGCGTTGGGCACCCGTGGCCTTGGAACCAAGGACGCCACCTCGGCCGTGACCAAGAAACGGTCCAAGGAGCACGGCTTGGTCATCGCCAAGATGTTACTTATCCGCCGCTTGCTTGACTCGTGGTTGTTGGACACCGCTGAATGCCGCAACATTTTGATTGTGGACGCCTTGGACTGGGCGTTGCAGGTATTGACCCACCTGTCGGTGGATGTGGACGCTGCCCGCTTAGCCAACGGTGTGTTGGCGAGAATCTTCACGATTGTGTGGGACGAGATTGTCACGCCCGAAGACAAGTCCGGAGACTACATCTGCTACGGTATTGCCAGACTTCTCCCGGCGCTCTCCAAGATTTTCAACGTCTACCTCGACTATTGCCGCAACAACGGTCTCTTTAAGGCAAAGAGAACGTTCTCCCAGTTGTTCCCGTGCGAGTATCCGTTCAAGGACATTACGATGGATTCCATGGTCAACGCCGAGGTTTTCGTCGAGGTGTTGATGGAAATGGCCACCTTGTTTGCGTTTTCCGCCAAGATCGGTGCATATATTGCCGGAGAGGCCGGATTTGTGGGTATCTTTGCCAAGATCTCGCCCCTGGACGAGATCTTTGTGTCTGACTACTACATCAAGGTGTTTGCCGACAACGACATCTACGGGCTTATCAGGACGGTCAAGCACCTCAACCAGGCCAAGTTCTTCCCACGGCAAAAGTGGTTGTCGCTCCACGCGGTGTTGTCCGACGCTGGTGTAACCGCGTTCGAGTTGTTGAAGCGCAAGATGCTCAAGTACTACATTCCGTCGGTGGAAAACTCGGAGCAGTTCAACCGCTCACTCTGGGGAAACTACCTCAAGACGTTGTTCAGAATTGGGCACTCCATGCCGGTTTCGATCTGCCACTTATCTGAGATTCCGCGTAAGGGCTGTTGGAAGATCACCGGTGATATCAGAGACAGAGTGGCCGTCATGGTTGAAGACTGTTGGGCCGAGCTCGGGTGGGATTCCTTGCCGGAGGATTATGCCCGTTTCCACTTGGCCAAGGTTGGTGGATACCAGTCGGAGTTTATCGTTGCCGACTACGGTATCCTCCAGGACTTGATATTCTACTCCTTGCAGAGACACACCCATTCGCAATCGCTTGGGGTGGACGTGCTCTGGTCGTTGATTGTGTCCGAGTTGCTCGTGTCCGAAAACTTATTGGGCTTCGAAAAGGAGTGTATTATTGGGTTGTATGACATTTACCACAGTGAGAACTACAAGCCAGGCAGGTACGAGCAAAAAAACTTGATCAAGTTCTTAAAGTCTAAGCGGGTCGACCCCGAGGATGAGTCGTACCCTGTGATCCACAGCTTCATCAACTCGCTTGCGGAGTTTTTGGAAATCTTGGATCACTTGAACAATGTGCCGCTCGGTGACGAGTTTGACGATGACAGAACCTCGCACAAGCTCAACATCAAGGGGCTTTTGATGAACGTGGAGAAACCAGAGTTGTTGCAGTCTTTCATCAACGAGATGTACGAGAACAACATTGCCAAGTCAAACTACATCCAGGCCGCCTTGTCGATGAAGTTGCTTGCCGACACCATTGACTGGTCGGTAAGCGTTATGCTCCCGGCCAGCTATAAGCCGGATTTCCCAGCACAGTCCTCGTTCAAGCGTAAAGAAGCCTTGTTTAACACCATTGCCGTCAACTACGTGAAGGGTAACCGGTACGAAAAGGCGTTGGAAATATATCTTGAGTTGTGTGAGGCTCACAACACCCACACCTTGGACTTGAAGTCGCTTTCGGACATCCACCACAAGTTATCGAAGATTTACGCGGACTTGGAGTCCTTGGACCGGCTTACGCCATCCTACTTCCGTATCGCCTTCATCGGTTCCGGTTTCCCAAAGAGTATCAGAGGCAAGCAGTACATCTATGAGGGGTTGCCGTTCGAGCACATCACGTCGATCCATCAGCGTTTGTTGAAGATCCACCCGGGTGCTAGAATCATCACCACCGACGAAGAGGCCAAGTCCTTCCTTGCCAATGAGCAAAACGGGAGATACTTGCATATCACCACGGTAGAGCCTTCGAGAGATATCAACACCAACTTCTATTCGCTTGGCCACAAGCGTTTCGCCGAAAACAAGGACTTGAAGTTCTTTACCGTGAAGAAGCGTTTACCGGGCTCCACCTCCGTGCTTGATTTCTGGTCCGAAGAGACCACGTATGAGTCTGAGAAGACGTTCCCAACTTTGATGAACCGCTCGGTTATTGCCAACATTGCCACCGTGAAACTATCGCCGATTGAAAACGCCTTGAGAAGTTTCTCCGACAAGATCGGGGACCTTAGAAGCGTGTTTGAGTTGGTTAAAAACACCATTGACGAGGGTGGCGACACCTCTGTTGTGTTTGGTGAGTTGTCCAGACAATGTTCCGGTACGATCGACTCGCCGGTCAATGGTGGTGTGCACCAGTACAAGTTGTTCTTCAAGAACACCGCCAGCGAGGATCCAAACTACGCGTATCAACTTGAGTTGTTGAGAAGCGGGTTCACCGATTTGGCGATTATCTTGAACCGTTTGTTGACGCTTCACGGTAAGCTTGTGCCGGTCCAGTTGAAGGCCTCGCACAACTCGATGGTGGAATTGTTCCACAAGAACTTTAAGGATGAGTTGGACGAGTTGAAGAACGACCCAGACTATGACGGGAGCTCGTTCATGGACCGATTCGTTGGTGACAGGTCTTCCGTGCTTCCAAGCACCAACAGCAACATGTCGTTATTGGGCAGAAGCATGGCCGGGAGCTCTGCCCAGTCGTTGATTTCTGGTTCCAGTGGGTCTAGTGTAAGCAGACGGAACGGCTACAGATCAACCATGATCAGAGACTAAGAAGTTTGTTTTTATTTAATGTTTGTTTTTATTTTGCGTAGCTGTGAGTAGAGGGTGTAAATGGAACCCGGGTTGTTAAGCTAATAGGATTGCTGGCGCCCATGTCTTGAAGGGTCGGCTACGCTATAATTGAACAGTCAATGTGTTGCTCTAGCTCTGGTACGCTTCTTCGGCATGATCATTGTACGTCGGCATTTAACTTCAATAATAGAGGTTCCAATTAGCTCGAATATTATTTCTGACCTTTCAAATGTCAGATTTACTTTCCAAGGCAGACATCGTGCGTTTCTTGAGCATAAAAAATTGCCATGAATGGTTTCAGTAAAAACAATGCGCCAGCCCGGAATCGAACCGGGGGCCCAACGATGGCAACGTTGGATTTTACCACTAAACCACTGGCGCTTGCTCATGAAATTGGGGAGGCAGGTACTGGTCTATAAAGGTATGGGGGTTTCGGGGACTATGATTTGTAATTTTAGGGCCCATTGGAAGATGACTGAAGGTTTGTCAACACAACAAATGAGAATTTCCTTTCCATACTGATAGTTCTGTTGATATATTCCATATATACGATATGGGTGTACGTTATTTTTATCATATATGCGCATATTACCTTTTCCATATACATATATATGTATTGGCTGGGATTTATACAACCATAATAATTCCCAAATAAATAAAATAGCTATATTCATGCTGTTGATCGATATCTCAATCTATAATCCCACCACGTGACCAAAGATATTTCTCTATCTAGAACCAGCCCTAAAAAGCACATCAGTCTGGATCTCTTTAAAACAATATTAGCTTGGTTGAGGTTTAAAAAGTACAGGGTTTTAAAAAGAAGTACAAGATTTTAAAACCCATCGACAAGCGAGGTTGCGTTACCTTCACCGGCGTAGGGTTAATGGTGTCAACCCTCCTGGCTCAATCATTAATTACCATTTTATTACTTATTCCCGCAGCCTGGAAAAATTCACGGAAACCTCGGCCTTGCCATTGTGTAACCCGTTTTGGCGCCGTTTGTTCACAAACGACAAGCCTCGGATGTTCCCTTCGAGCCTGGTGTTGGGGCTGTTCGTATCGTAGTCATCCTTTTCGAGCAACTCGTCGTTGTTTCCCAAATACAAAATCTTGATTATGTTGCCGAACCCCACGACAACCGATTTGTGACCAAACCGTTCGATCTGGTTGATGCGCTTGACCAAGAGCGAGGGGTTCAGCGACAACCCGGGCACACAGGGAATTTCGTGGTATGTCACTTTCCCCGTCGCTGTCATCGTGAATCCTTCCCAGGTGTCGGAGATCTGCACAGGCTGGGAGTCTTTGGGCTTGGCACGTCGGGATCTCAACTCAGACGACCGAAGGGCTGAAGAATGGGTCTCTGATTTTACAGCCATAGCGGCTTGTTTGCGCTTCACAATTCCCACGATCATGTTCATGTCGGTCAAATTCCAGCACTCGCTACCCTCCAACCAATGCTGCTGCTCGGTTACGGAGTCAAAACCAAGACATCTGGTCTCTCTGGGGTCCCTCTCCACTCTCCAACAGATGTTGTTCTTGGCTCTGTTTTCGATGGAAAAGGTGTGCATAATGACCGTGTTGGTATCCAATTCGGTGTACACCAAGGAGAACGACCGCACAGAGGCACAACCACAGAAACGGCAATGCTGGGGCTCGGAGTGGAATACTCTAAAGGAGTTCTTGACAAACTGGCCAATGTTGAACTTGCGGACCAATGTTCCCGTTTGCACGTCGATCAACTCAGCCACCAAGTCACGCGTACGTACAATCATCCCCACAAACGACACGATGGCGATCGTGGAGGTGGTCAAGTTATGCAGCGGAGGCTCCACCGGGGTAAGCGTGCTCAAGGAGGTTTGCGAACCGGTAACGTGGAACGGACGGTACTTGGAGCCGACCGAGGAGTGGCGTGACATGGCCGCGGGGGTCAAAAGACTCTGTCCTTTGTTGTACTTCTCTTCTTGTACCAACAACTTTCGGAACTTCCACTTGTTGTTCACCGATGTCGCCACCATGATTATCCCGTTGGACACCTGGCAGATCAACCGGTCGGAGACCCTGGCAGACGTCAAGCGTCTCGCTGACACCAAGGCCTTGGAGCTGGTGATGTTCTCCTCGGAGACCTTTCCGTCATCGCAGGAGATGGTGTACATTGCCCCGTTCTTGGCCATAACGGTGAGCTCCATGAGCTCGAGGTCTTTGCCTTCCTCCAGCCTCTCAGCCCGAATCGACGCCCCCAGGAAAGACTGGTCGCTGGTGGTGCGATGCAACTGGGACCTTTCGCGCTCTTCCAGCTCCAATTGCAGTTTTTTCTGCTTTTCAAGCAACATCTTGCGCTGCAAAAACGCCGGGATGGTTTTGCGACGAAAGAAACTCTCGAGAGGAACTGATCCTTTCAAGCCCTCCAAAACCACCTGCCAAATAAACCGCTGGGCCAGGCGCGAGTAGCAGGACACCAACCCACTCTTGCTGAATAGGGCAATAGTGTTCCCTTGGTTGCCAAGAACGACATGTACCACCGGCCAGACCTGGCTCTGGATCGGGAGCGGGAAAGGTGAGGGGATGGGGTCAGCTATCGGCGACCACACCATCACCTTGTGATCCAATCCAATGGTGACAACGAACGGTGAGCCAGAAGACGTGCTGATTTTGAGAATGTCCAAGTAGTGACCGCCCACTAAGCGCTTTTCCGAGAAGGGTTCGTCTCCAGGGGAGTCTGTCATCTCAAGGGTGTTGTCTTTGGTGAGGGAGCCCCCCATATAGCCCGATGATTCTTTATTGACCTTGACTTTGAGGACCAACGCGTTGATAGCCACCACAAACACCAACAGGAGGAGAAACTCCAAGCGGTGCCAGGCATCGAAGCGCGAGGAGCTCTCCAAGGTGTAGGAAAAGTCCAAGCCGTCTGTGAGTGCCACCACTGGCGAGTCGAGCCGGATGGTTATCGGTCTGGTAAGTTTTGTTTTGAGGAGGTTCACCAAGTAGAAGCAGAGCGCGCGTCTCTTGGTGGCGTCCGCAAACGGTCCGACAAGCAGGCCGGTATCCGCCCCATCACTGCCACTATCCCGGATCCACTTGGAAATTACCGCGAACGCGCACCCGAACATGAGCATCGACTGGGGGACATGGCCCGCAAGCGGTGCACGAACTTTTAGCAAATACTGGCCCAAGATGTGGCGCGGCGAGGAGCGCGAGGGTTTGTTAGTAGAGTAGGACCCCATGAGTAACGCTGCAAACCCCCCGTTTTTCGGCCTGCGACTCAAGCTCGTGGAGCTGTTGCCATCGTTCTTGAGGAGGTAGTCGAGATCGATGCGGCGGATGTCCACGCTCAACACGGCGGTGAAGAATGTTAAGTGGAGGAAGTGGTCGACGAGGAGCCCCACCACAAGAAACACACAGTACTGCTTGACGTTCGCAAAGGGGCCACTGAAGGAGAGACAGCCGTAAACCGTGAAAAACATTGTCACAAGCGCCGCAACGGTGAAGGAGGAATTCACACAGCTGCGGCCCATGGCCTTGGCGAGAATTGTGTGCACAGGAAGCTCCTCGGGCAACAGGCACGAGTAGCCCACGAGGCGGAACATGTTCTCGGCACCAACCCAGAGCACGAGGATGACTAGCATCAGTACAGGCACCGTCTGGTCGTAGTTACTGGAGAAAAGGAGCAGAGCGGTGCCAGTGTCGAGGTGGCGAAGCACCCATTTGGTGATGGTGATGGTGCAGAGCACGGCGAGGAGGATCTCCGTGCCGAATGCATTGAGGAGCCCGAGTCGCGACTTGATGGTATGGAGGTTGGAGAGCGAAGTGAGAAACCACACGAGGAAGCTCGCGTAGAACGCCCAGAGGAGGAGTTTCTCTGGCACGCTGAGCATCTGGCTGAGATGTAAGGAAAAGACCGAACTCTCCAGTTCAGGCTTGAGGAATACAAAGTGGGTATCCAGAGCTCGGACGTTCTGCAAGTTGCGCTCCCAGATGCGGCCCGCCTCGCCGCGGTACACGAGGCAGATATGTAACGCCTGCGCTTGTTTCATGATGCTGTTGACTTTGGTGACGCCGGCTAGGTAGACATCACTCCTGTAGGATTTCTGGAAGTTGATCGATTTGAGGGGTATGTTGTCGTTCGCGAGGGCTGTTGCCGAGTTGTTCCAGATCAGAAACGGTGTGAGGAGGTATGCTGTGTCGTTAATGTCGTTAGGTGTGAAGGTGATGCCGGCCGTCAACTGGTTCTGGAGGCAGAGCGCCGCCACGAGGAAGTCCTTGTCTAGTACGTTGGTTTTGGACTGGATCCATAGCTGTTTCGACGCCATGTCGGTAGGATGATTTAGATACGGCTGTAGCAGCGACGTGTGTACAGTCACGAAGGACGTGATCTGGTTGGATACCGCGAGGTCGATGGGGCTCATGTAGAGGTCGTAAAGCGTAGGATACGCGAGTATGAATGCGAGCGACGACGGTATGAGAATAAACATCTTGGGGTTGAGCGCAATGCGTTGTGAAAGGCGGCGGTAATACGCTACCATACAGGCGCGCACTAGCATATAGTAGCGCACCCAGAGGACTCTGATGGTTCGCCAAAGACTTAGAAGCATGTTTGCATATTAGAGGCTGAGCCGAGATCGAGTAGCTAGGGTCGATGGATTGCCAAAGCTTGAAATCGCCGAATAAGGTGGATAAATTCTCTAGCAAGGAAAAAAAAAACCAGATAAACGTTTGGTTCACCTAGAAAGACAAGATGTCGAAATTATCGGTACCGGAACTAGTCACAGAGGCAACCTTGGTGTGTAGTACGATAGAGGAATGGGTGGGTAAGGAGACAGGCGTCTAACGGTTGTGCTGCTGCGAATCAGTCGGGTAGAGGAGAATGGTGGGTGAAAATGCGGCTGTGGAGGCTGTAGAGATTGGCTTTGATATATATGCCAGTTCTGGCTTAGGGCGCTTGGTAAGAATTGGGAGCCAATGGATGGTACGGTTTGGGTCAGCTCTTCACCTTTGAGCCCTCGTTGCCTTTCGACCTTTTTTCCGACCACTACCCTGGGAGTTGGCCGGGATACGCACGACCATGCATCAGCACAGATCCAGAGTCGTCGGCGTGGACGTTTCGTCACATGTGCTACAAAAAAGAGCGCATATCCGCAGGAAGCAGAACTTCCGGTTCTCCGTCAAGACTATATTTAGGTGGATTTGCGTTTTGGGTTTTTAGGGTTTGTTATTATTGAGCAATTTATAAAAGCTCGACGACCCTTACAGCTTTTAGAGCAGTTAAAGGAAATTAAAGACGCACTCAAGTTATCGCTAAGATTTCCTGAACAATGCTCTACCAGGCTAGGACCTATTGCCCCAGATTTGTCACAAGTCGGGGCTCGTGGGTTTTTCCCAAAGATGAGAGCATGTGTCAGACTGCAGCATTTTGTGCGTACATTGCAGCGCCCTGCTCCGGCAGGTACATCTGTATACGAAATCTCGGGCTGCAGATTGGAAAGTATTGTCCCTTCTGTTTCTCTGTACGCCTAAGGGTGGAGACAGAAGGGGTAGAAAGTATGGCACTCCATTTAAATGGACTGTCCCGATGAATAGCGAGATTTTAAAGCGCCTCTATAACCATAGAGATAAGACTGGGATCGGTATTTCTTGGCGTCCAACACAGGCGTCCCTTGAATCTACTCCAGGGACGTCTACTATCGTTTTTTTAAAAAAAGTCTTGGCACCCCTAATACCCTTTGTAGCCATTTATATATTTATGCGGACCCACAATTTCAAGAGGATCAAATACTATATTTATCAACAGATCTAGGATGGTTAAAATCTGACTTAGTGGAAGCTTGGAATATAAGCATATAGCCATGGCCGTCCCATCGGGACTTGTAAAACGCCTATCTGAATAAAGAGCAAACTTTAACATCAGTGTTTACATAAATCAAGAAGGCAGAATAGATAAAACAAAAAAAAGGAACACGTTAATCCATAGTTTGAACAAAAACCTCGAGACATGGATCCTTGCTTTTCGGCTTACTTCAAAGCCCGGTCGGCGGGAGACGTTGTCTTTTCGCTCAGAAAATCCCTATCCTCACCATGGGTTATTTAGCACCCAAGGCACAGATGTTCAAACTGTTCATCTGCGCAAGCAAACCGTCGATCTTGGAATCCAAAACCCCGTTGACGTATTCGTCACGCGATTCCTGGTCCAAGTACTGCTGAATCTGCGCAAGACGAGTGTACCCCTCGGTACAGAACCTCAATTGAATCTTCACCAATGCCTCGAAGGACGCGTCGTAGAACGGAACCCTGACCGAAATCAATTGCGGTAACTCTGCCTTCAATTGCTCATTCAAGTCGTCGTAAATCTCTTTCGCTATTTGTAACTCCTTCTCGGCCCTAGGTAACTTTGCTGCGTCCTTCGCTGGCTTATCCACCAACCGTCTCACCTTGGACTTGCACTGGTCATAATCGGTCTTCTTGTTAGTGCGCTTCTTGATAGCCTCGTTCACCTCGGAAAAATACCCCGCAAAGGTGGAAACCGGGTCCAAAACTGTTTCTCTGAACGGCCCATCAAGCTGTTTGACGGTTTCTTCGTCGAATTCTCTCACACACTGGAGATACTGCTTCCCCGTATTGTTATAGACGGAGCCAGCAACGGTCGTTTCCTCGTACAAGTTGGCAATAATTTCGCCGATAGTCACCTGAGACGCGGTCACGGCTCTAAGGGAGTCCAAATAGGCCTTTGTTTCGGTCTGCAACATATTTCCGGCCTTTTCGAGCGTTCTGAAGCGCCTTTCCTCTGTGTCGTAGTCCTTGTCCATTGTTTTGTCGGTTGCCTTCACCATGATGGAGCCGCCAGTGCGGTTGAGTGCTTTCTTAAACCCTTCCCAGGACATGTTGTGTGTTGCGTGTTTGAAATGGGTGGGTAAGAGGAGAGCAGCGAGTGGGTCTGATTATTAATTGCCGGGGGTTAAGTAGGAATCAATAGCCTCGTTTGGTGGGTCGTGCACGTCCCTTTGGCATGAGAAGTGCCTGCGGCGAGAGATATGTACCGATATATTGTCCTGAATGGACTGTTCACTAAGTTTACACAGAATATAACAATGGTAATGAGAGTGAATGTATACTTCAGAGGAATTGATTTTACAAGTATTAAGGAAACGATGGGTGTGAGATTGCTAGCTGAAGAGTAGAGCTAGTATGTTTCATCTCGAAAGGTTGCTCCGCCACACAGTGTCTGTTCCCAGCAGGATGTCTATGCGAAAACCTGGCGTTTACTTTGTCGGGCGGGGGGTGTTCATTGTAAGGCTAGCCGAATGAGATCACTTTCAATCCATCATCTCAGTCCTTACATGACTTTGCCTAAACATTAAACTTATACTACATACGAGTAGATGGCAAACGTGAACACCCAAACACAGTACTCTTAGAAACCTTACAGCAAAAACAGCGACAAAAAAAATAATACACAGCACAGATCGACGTGGACACATGCAATTGTAATTGAAAAACAAACGGGGCTACTCATCAGCGGCTTCACACACCTTGATTTCTCTCCCCCACTCACTGTTCAAAATCTGCTTTCCGGTGATTCTTCTGCCAGGAATCGGATCCAAAATGGAGTAGATGACGTTTCTGCATCTCGCTCTCTTTAACGACTCAATCGGGTCATACCCCTTGGCGTCTCTCCGTTTCTCCAAGTAGGTCAGATAGAATTCGTCTTCAGCATTGGCTAACCGCCATAACTGCCTACCCGTTCGCATGGCCATGTAGATAACCCCACAGGCCCAGATATCCACCGCACGCGGATCAAACTCCTCCACCAAGTACTCTTCAGGGGCGATATAAGGTGACAGACCGCACACGCCCAGGGAGAAGTGGATTTCAGTCTCCCAAGCCATCCGGAAACACTCTCCGTTACCAAAGTCAGTAATTTTCAAAGTCCCGTTTGAGGTGAGCAACACATTTTCTGGTTTCAAGTCACGGTGTGCAACACCCATTTCATGCATGTAGTTCACGCCTCTGATGAGCTGCTTGAAGAAGCAGTCAGCCTCGGCAAACTCAAGCTTCCCTGCAGCGATAATTAAGGTGTACAAGTCACCGCCCGCACAATACTCCATGACCTCACAGTAATCACCCTTAGCATCCTGGAGCAAGTCCAATGTTTGGATAATGTTAGGGTGCTTGAGAGACGATGATATACAGAACTCCGAAGTCAAGCGTCTGGAGTACGTCTTGTCGGTTTCCTGCACCCTCCGCTTGAACTCTTTGACAGCAAACAACGTCTCACCCGAGGCTTTCTCCGACTTTTTGTGAGCTACACGCACCACCCCAAAAGCGCCCTTCCCGACCACCTCCTGGCATCGCCCGTACTTTTCGAAAAAGGAGCGGCTGTCCAGAGAGTTTGTAGGCGCGAGGGAGTGAGTAATCATCGGCTGCAGGGTCAGGTGTTGGTTCGGCGTAAACGGAGTCTCTTCGCCCTGTTTGACCTGGTTCACCAAGCCAGCGAATAGCGTTGGAGGAGCGGCGCAAGGTGGGGTGGCAACCCCCAGAGACGGCGTTCCCGAGAGGTTTGGAATGTGCGAAAGCAAGCCAGGAACAGCAGACACTGCCTCGTTTCGGAGCTTCTTCGCCCCCATCAAGTCCTTCAACATGCTTCCAAGCTTCTCTTGTCGCTTGGCACTCCGAAGATGGTGTTCGTGGGTACCGTCAGCATTGACAACAAACCTCGCCTTAGAGATAGAGGGGCCAGACTGGATACTGACGGCAGAGGACGCCTCATGGAGCTGGATGGGGCTCTTCACAGACGGAGCGCGGACTATGCCTTGCGCGGGAGATTTGTCGGAGGAGCCTCTCTGAGCCGTTTGCAGGGTGGATTGGGGGAGTTTTACCGAAGAGGCACGCAGAACCAGTGCGGACTGGGGCGGACTGATCTTGTGACCGCTCTTTTTCTCAGGTTCGCCCGAACTCTTGCGTTGAGCCGCAAAACTGAGCGCCGTTCCGTTCGCAGAACCGGCCGAGGCCACTTTAATGTCCAACTTCTTTGGTAACAGATCGAGCGACGTGGAGCTGTTGCTGAGCGATGTAGGGGTCAAGCTGGCTGGTGATGACACTATAACCGGGGTTCTCAGGGATACAGGCGAGTAAATCGAGCTCGGAGGCGCTTGAGGGGACGTTTCGGCAAGGTTGGTGCTGGAAACACCAAACATCTTACCAAGCTTAGACAATGTACCGGATCGGTGTCTGGTTTCGCCCATGATATGCAGAATGAAAGAAGTGAAAAATAGGGTTTATGAAGTGAGACGGGAATGGAACCGACAAAGAATTAAAGGGGGTAATAAATAGGGTGCGTGGAAGGGGAATGTAGAGAAGAAATGGAAAGGGTCGACGTTGGATAATACGCTTGAGATGTAGCTAGTGGCGGATGGAGGAGTACGGGGCGCTGACCTAGGGTAGCGTGCAACTTCGGCTAAGTATGGATGCTAGGATGGCACTAAGCGTACAAGCTGGAACAACGAACCGGACGTGATTCCAAAGAGAGAACGAACAAATACGCCTCTGATTAAAGGGGATGATAATAAGCTGGAGAGCTGTGCTAGAGATAATAAGGAATGTTTGAGGAAAAAAGAGGGGGGGCAACCGCTGGGTTTACAAATACATTTAAAATTGGGCGTTTACCCTCGTCTGTGAAATGCTTACCTACCAGAGCACTGAGAGCACTGCATATAAATACGTATGGGCCTGCGGCCTGAAGAGCAGTTTGTCTTGCATTCGTGCGAATTTTTTTCTCGCTCAGGAGGGAACGGGAGAATGTAATTGTGCAGCAGGCGGCACGCCGTACTAGAGAGGGGAGGCTCTGCGATCTTCAACTTTAATTACTGGATTCGTCGCGTTTTAGCATGAGTAAGAGGTTGCGGTGTATGTTTACAGTAGTTTGGTATGTATACACTCCAAACGTGTTCATTACATTTCCCTTTGATCATACGCAATTGTACCTATCCAGTTGAGCAAGATTGCGGAAAGAAAGTAAACAATCGTACCTTTTTATGGAGACCGACGATCTGTCACTCTACTGGTTTGGTTGGTATGCAGCTTGGTGCATTGAAAAAGTAGGTTTGGTAGAATTTTAATACCGCAACACGGAGTATCGCGGGAGCACCACCATGCGATACGCCATGAGCTTATACTAATCGCATACTGATCTGACAATAACCATCTCAATTTGGACCCGTCAGAGTTGGGCTTAGATTGCACATCTTCGTCGGGCTCCCTGATCTTTATTCGGGGTTTAAGTGAATCTGACCCTATTATTGGGTGAGCGAGAGGCCTGTCGCTCACGAAGGCGAAGCCTAAAAACCCCCCCGGAACACGTAGGGAGTAAATTTAAAATCTGGCGTTCCGCTTAAATTGGCCTGTTAGGCTTCCGTGCCTCCCCCCCCCCAGTACGTCTGGGCTCGAGTTTCCCAAACGGGAGGAGTGTCACGTGTGTTTGATTCCGTAAGCTAACTCGCCACACTTGCGTTATTACACCGAGGATCCAATGGCGCAGCCAGCATCGCATGTGCGGTGGATGCGGCGCGGGTATATGACGAGCAAGTCCTCCACGGCACAGTGCCATTCTGTACACACGCAGATAGCTACCAATGACAACAAGGTAAATAAGACCAAAGCAAACAGACACAGTGGTGCTACCAATATGCCGTGGTTCTATGGGGCAGACCGACCGGTAGCTGTGTACTTCTGACACGTTGGCCATAACCGTGTTTATCGGTGCTTTTCTTGGCAGTTTCACATAGCCTTGGTATCCATTTACGACCATACCCATGCATCAAATGCATGTGGGGCCCGGTGGCAAGGGGACCAGAGTAGGCCATAACGGTGCCAAGTATGTAAATCATGCAGGCTGTTAAGGATATGACGTCCCCAGGGTTTAGTCTTCTAGATCGATAGCTTCCTGGGTGGTTGGCCTATTTGCGAGTCGTACAACCGGTCATAATATAGACGACTCTCTTTCCAGTTAGCATGAGTGTCTTAAAACGAAGGATCATCTATGTGGGGGTTATATATCTGTACACTTTCGTCCATAAACGTAGGTCCATGATACTGTGGGTTCATCCACTTATTGTAGCTGACTTTGCAATGGCCCAACCTCGAACCCTATTCTCTGTTTCTGCTCGGGACCCATCGTCTGTACCCTACTTCAGTAACTTTATACAACCCATATAATACTCCCAACTTCACCTCATCGTGTTCTTTTCCATCCACAACCTTGGCATACGCATCCTGCTCGGGCACATCCACAAATGCAATAATCATATTTTTCTTCACACCCCCAACCACTCTGGCAGTTCCCGATATATCTACCCAGCGCGTGTTCCTGCAGCCCTTTTGGTTCTGCATAATAATGATCCCGTGCTCAGCGTGGGTGAAGGGCGGACCTCCTTTGTACAACAAGAAATCAGTGCCGAACTTGATTCCCGAGCGGACACACCACCCGAGTGAACGGTAGTGGTGGTACACGATGCATCTGATCAACTCTTCACAGTTGGCGCTTCCACTGACAACCATTTGGAGGACTGACCATGAAGTCGGTAGGGCCGGAACTTTTAGACAGCCAATTAGAGTAAGAAAGACAGCTTCACAGGGCATGAGTTGGAGGTACTCGAGCTGCGTAAGCTCACCCGTGACTGGGTGCACTAACTGAAGATCCTCCTCTCTGATTTCCTCGTCAATGGGTGTAGTCGCTAGCTTTACCGGCTTTTTCTGAAGGTCAGCGCGTAACTCCGCTAGCTTTGTCTTTTCCGCCTCCAAAACGGCCGTTCTCTCTTTGATGATTTTCTCAGGGGTGGTTTCCTGGGACATGAGCCTGCGCAATTCCAATTCCATTTGTTGAACACGATCTCTGGCATTCTTGAACCCCATCCGTTCCTGCCTTCTCAAGTTGGTGATCTCCTCGCTTGTCAAAACCGTACCAACGCCCATCACCCTCCGTGCCGTTCTCGTGGACCAGGACGGGTCAGAACGGGAAAGGGAGCCTTTACCGAAGAAACCCGACCGCCAGAGGGTGATCATGCCTGAGGGAGAAGTCACCTTGAAAATAATGGCAGAGGAAATGTACTCGTATTCGCAGTTAACAGGCGTGAGCGAAGGTTGGTTAGCACGGCTTTCGTCCGAGAACAGGGCGAGTTTGGGGAAAGCGGTCCAGTAGGCATAGCCAGCTACGAGCCACGACAAAGGGTTGTTGGTGATTGAAGGAAGGTATATGGGTGTTATTGGTAGGGGGAACGGATAGAGTTCCATGAGATTTCGGCGTTTATTGTTTTTTGGTATGGCGGTGGCCGATCCCGGCGTTGTCTCAGGTCGACTTCCCCCAGTAGAACCTTCTGGCATGGCGGAGCGGTCTAGGATGGTTTGACCGATGTCCAAATACGCGTTGATCCAGAAATCACAAAGCTGGTAAAGCTGTACAGCAGGGCTTTAGAAGCGTATTACTATAGCGTTCAAGATCAAACTTGAGACATGGGCAATGTAAAATTAAGTTATATGCAGGTCCTATTTAAATAGCGATGAGCTTGCAGTAGGCAGTCCTGGTTGTATAACACGATACTGTTTAAAAGCTGGAGCCGGCGAGACCCATAGGTATGGCATAAGTTTGACAAAGTTTTAGTCCAAGGGCAATGAGTAATGGCGCTTAAATAGGTGGGGTGCTAACCAGGAAGCGAGACTTTAGTGCAGAGCCTTGATTTACCCCGCCGGAGAAGCACCGACGTTTACAAACTCTGTTCAGAACAATATATTAGATATACAAGATGAATTTAAGATATCAACTTTATACTAGTTAGTAATTGCAACCGGATGGGTTCATTCGCGGTTTCGCTTAGCCAATATTCTTGGTTGTGGTCAGATACCGTTGTAGTCTAATACAATTGAGAAATCATGTGCTCACATCGGCAATGAAGCCTTCAAGCTACGAAAAAGGTTGTCATCAGGAAAATCAAGAATATGGTTGAGGCGCAAACTGGATGGGTTGTACATACCATGACATCAAACTAGTTGTCTAGTGTATATCGTTCGTGGTGAGGTACGGTTTAAAGGCTTGGAGCGCACCGGGTTTCTTTTATACTTGGTGGACGACGTGAAAAACTCCTTTCGAACGGGTAACCTCCATGGCGGTAGCCCTATGTAAAAATTCCCGCCGCACACTCGGGTCACATGACCTCTATTGGGGAAAGTACTTTGATAATAGCCTATTTATTCTCCCGCTTTCTCTCCCTCATAATTAGGTTAAAGCCATGAAAATCTCTCCTAAACCCTTGATCGTTTCTATTTAAACGTACAGCAAAGGAGTGAGAGTGCACTGTCGTATACAGGCCTAGGTGGACGGGGTGACTACGTCAGCGCCAACGTTCAAATACATTGTATACTTGCTTATAATAGCAGTAAAACATAAAAGATGTATGGTTAAGCCGCTTTGAAAGAGAGAAAAATTTCCCCAGAATCATGTCTTGAGAATACTCAAGCTGACCACCACTCCTGGGAAGAAATGCATGCACCAGCAAATAAACCATGACCATATATAATAGATATCCTCCTTTCGCCGAGCTACCCGAAAATATACTAGATTGCTTATTAGTGACAAGGTGACACCAAAAACTTAGGCCTATCTTGTCACGTGCGACGTGCATTTTCCAGAACCTTCTAGTAAAAATACCAACCACGCATGAGATTGCTAGGGGCTCGGAGAAGCGTCGGGAAAATCGCGGCATGAACTGGTTTCTGCAAGCGGTCCATACCGAATTGTATATATACCGGCAGTGACTCATTTCAACCTGTTGCGACTCTTCCTCATACGCACGTCACTGTTACACTAACATTTATTCACATTTACACTATGGTTAAGGAAACAAAGTTGTACGAGTTATTGGGGGTTACCCCAGGTGCTTCCGACGCGGACATCAAAAAGGGTTACCGTAAGGCCGCCTTGAAGTACCATCCAGATAAGCCTACCGGTGACACCGAAAAATTCAAGGAAGTCTCCGAGGCGTTTGAAATCCTTTCGAACGAGGAAAAGAAAGAGGTCTACGACCAGTACGGGTTGGAGGCTGCTAGAGGCAACGCCCCAGCGGGTGGTGCCGGTGGTAATCCGTTCGGCGGTGCCGGCGGCGCCGGCGGTTTTAGTGGTTTTAGTGGCCACGGCCAGGGTGGCTTCTCCTCCCAGGATGCCTTCAACATTTTCAGCCAGTTCGGCGGCATGGGCGGCGGCATGGGTGGTGGCGACGACCCATTTGGCGGTATGGGCGGTGGCTTTGGCGGTGGATATGGTGGCCAGCCGCGTCGCCGCGAGCCTGAAATCCACACCATCAACCTTCCGGTTTCCTTGGAAGACTTGTTTGCCGGTACCACAAAGAAGTTGAAGATCAACAGGAAGGGTCCGTCTGGTGCGCCGGAGGCCAAGGTAATCAGCGTCACCGTCAGGCCGGGCTGGAAGGCCGGCACCAAGTTGTCATATGCTGGCGAGGGTGACTACCAGTCTGACGGCCAGCGTCAAACAATTCAGTTTGTGATCCAGGAGAAGGACCACCCAGTGTTTAAAAGAGACGGTAATGACTTGAAGGTCAGTGTACCTGTTTCCTTCAAGGAATCCTTGCTCGGATTCTCCAAGGAGATCACCACTATCGATGGCCGCCGTATCCCGGTGCTGAGAACCCAGCCGTTACAACCAAACACTGCAGAAACCTACCCAGGCTTGGGGATGCCAATTTCCAAAACCCCTACCCAGAGAGGCAACTTGATCATCAGCTACAAGATCGACTTCCCGGTCTCCTTGACCCAGGACCAGAAGGCTGCCATCAGTCAATGCTTCTAAACTAGCACAACCCAACCAATCACCGTTGGCCCATTCTTCTACGGAAGCTGTATATATAGATAGCTGGCTCATCTGGGCCAGCGATACATGATGTATTTTAACGAATTTGTAGAGCAAGCATTGCCAGGCCCGCTGAAAAAGTTAAGCTTGTATATGCTAACTCAAGGCCAGAGCAAGGACGGGAATAGTCCTACTTGATAGACTAAGTTTGCAGTCTTGAAAATTGCAAGGTTTATGGCAAATAAGAAAAATTCAGGATTAACTGGAAACACCTCCTAGGGTAGATTCAGGCGCATACTCGATTAGCACGTGTCAGACCTGCACACTGTGCAGATCACACCCGCGATTCAATATGGCATTGCTCCCGGTGGCTAGTGCCCCCTATTATGGGTGCGGTTTTGTGGGACTAATTTTGGCACAGTTTGCAATAAGCTTCGATCACGTCACGCCAGGTCATAGGTCTCCCTCAATCTCTGGGTATGGGACACGATTTTTTGCTGACATCTTCCCGACTTTGCCTTTAGATAAGTGTAGCTACGCCGGGTACCAAATACGACGGAAAATATCTCAACTGAGGGTTACAACTCACAAACATCTAATGTCTGCTAAAGCTTTAATTTTGGTATGTATTAAGCCGATCTCTTATCAAGGCTATTTTGGCGCTCATCCATGGCAAAGCCTCATAGAACACCTCCCTCGTTCCAGAACCCAAAGCCATTGGTTGTGTCTGCTGATCCATGCTACCTTTCAACCCCCTAAACGGTTGAGCTAAACACTACTGACAACTAACACCAACCCAGATCGGAGGGGAAAAGACGGGAACTCGGTTCCGTCCGCTTTCCTTGTCCACTCCCAAGGTGTTCTTCCCAATTGCCGGGAAACCCCTTCTCACACACCTTCTCGAAAGCATCCAGGCAACTTCCACCCCTAAAATCAGCGAGGTGGTGCTAATCGGGTTCTTCGACACCTCCATCATCAATGCCTACATTGCCACCGTGGAGAATAGCTTCACCTTCTCCATCAAGTACTACCAGGAACCTCCATTGATGCCTATGGGCACTGCGGGCGGCTTGTATTACTTCCGTGACGAGATCTTAAAGCCGGCTAGCGGGGAAACCCAGCCACCGGAGCACTTTTTCTTGATCTACGCCGATATTGTCTGCAGTTTCCCATTGCACGAGATGTATACGTTTGCCAACGAGCAGAGACCAGGTCCTGCAGTGGATTTTGTGATTATGGGTGTCCCCCACGATGACGACTTATCCTCGCTCAAAAACGACCCACAAGACAATTTCGGTTCCATTGCCTCTATCAGGGGGGAGGTGGTTCACTACGTGGAAAAGCCTGAGACAAAAATCTCCTCGGTTATTAACGGGGGCGTTTACTACTTCAAGGCGAGTATTTTGCAAGACGCGCTACCAGAGGCCAAAAAGCTTCGCGAGGAGCGCAACCAAGCAAACGCATTCTTACAGTTCCATAAACCCAACGACGATGAGTCCTACAGCACTGGAAACTCTATCTCCTGGGAACGCGACTTGGTGAAAATGTTGGCTGATAAAAGTATTCCGGGGTACCGGGTGTTTTGCTACCAGTACACCTCATACTGGAGACAGCTCAAGACCGCGTCGCTGGTGTTGCCGGCGAACAAACTCTACCTTGAAAAGAGGCCACAGGAGTCAGCAACCTCTCTGGAAAACGTGGTACAGCCATGCTACATCCATCCGTCATCGTTTCCGATCCCTCCTACTGCCAAGATTGGGCCGTACGTATCTATCGGTGCTAACGCCGCGATAGGACCGGGTGTGAGAATTGTCAAAGCGGTCATTGGGAGCGACGTCACAATTGGACAGCACACATTCATCAAGAACGCGGTGGTGGACAATCAAGTAGCGATAGGCGAATGGTGCCGTGTAGAAGGCTCCTCGAACGGGGAGGTACAGCAGGCAAAGGAGGGCGAAGAATCCGATGCTTTGCCTACAGCCACGGTTTTAGCCACTGACACAAAGGTACTCAACGAAGTGCGTGTTTATGGTGGGGTGGTGTTGCCACACAAGGAGTTGAAGCTGGATGTTTTGAATGAGATTATTATGTAACCTATTCATGAATTGCTGGTATGCCAGTTTTGGCTGCACCTCCTGTCGCTCTTTACATTCTTTTCGTTTTCCTTACTGGGCTTATCTTTAAACCGGCTATGAGTATCCTTAGTATTATTTTTTTTTTTTAATTAAATACCTAACAGTATATCCTTGCTGCAATCTATATCGGACTTGACGGTGTTGGATATTCTATTTCTCAGCTTTGATATGGGGTTCAGGCAAGCTAGGCTCGGTAGGATGGAATGATACACCATTTTGATTACGATTGCTGCTTAACTTTTTCATGGGCTATAAACTGTTAGGAGGGAATACAACGATTTACTGCCGGGGAGGAAAGTCCATCACTACTTTTAGATATCCCAGTGTCCCCGCTTTCAGAACGTACCTGGCTAGCTCAATTAATAGAGCGTGTGGCTCTTTGCAGTACGTGATCACAAGGTTGCGGGATCCTTTTGTATATTTCCCACCCCCATATGCGTCAATTGAACTCAAGAGCAACCTGGCCCATCCATACTTCAAGTCCGAGTAATAGTATGGCGATAGTGCTAGACTCTCAGTCACTGTCCAGCTCATCCCTCGTCTTTGATGGAAATTTCTGGAATCTACCATCCTATTCGTTCCGGTTACTAACCTGTTTTAAAATATCTAGACCATTGGTGAAACTTACAAATCTGCCTTCTGATTCTTTCAGACTCATCTAGACCCTTTCCTATGCCGTCCTCGCTAACGTGGGTCTAATGCACGTAGATTTTCCTCTGCATAAGTCGGGTTACATAAGCTTCTAGTCCCTCTGACTCAAGGCATAGAATACTGCTGACACATCTCTATAGCTATGTACCGGACACGCGTAACAAATATTTACGTAATTACTAGGGTCGCGTTATAGAAGCATTGCATACTATGGGATTGCTCTTAGCCCCTGGAACATGGCATGGACCCCGTCGGAGTATAAATATATCTTATACTCCCTCTTTTTTCCCATTTCTTTATTTTCTTTTCATTCAATTCATTCCATACTAGAAGTTTCAGTAACCTCCAGTGTTTACAAAAGCTCCAAACTTCCACACTACAAAAACCTTTTATATATTCATGTCCGACATGGTTGCTCCTCGTTCCATCTTAAAATCTGTTCTTGCCATCGAGCAGGCTGAAGGTGTCGGCGCCCGTGTTCGCCGTACCATCGGGACCATGGCCATGAGAAACTTCACGCCGTTCTTAATGTTGGACCACTTCAACATCGACCCTAAGGCCGGCTTTCCTGATCACCCACACAGGGGCCAGGAAACCATCACCTATATGATGTCAGGTGAATTCGCGCACAACGACTTCACCGGTGCTTCCGGGATCTTGAGACTGGGAGATTTGCAGTTCATGACCGCCGGTAGAGGTATTGTGCACGCCGAGATGCCAATTCCTCTGGAAGACGGTACGCCCATTCTCGGAATGCAGTTGTGGGTCGATTTGCCCGCCGAGTTGAAGGAGTGTGAGCCTCGGTACAGAGACTTGCGTGCAGCTGAAATTCCAATTGCCAAGCCCAACGATAAGGTCACGATCAAGGTCATCTCCGGTGAGTCTTACGGGGTCAAGTCTGTCCAGGACTTGGCTTACACCCCGGTGGAGTACTACGACTACGAAGTTGCACCAGGCGGGTCTTTTGAACAAAAGATCCCCGAGGATTTTAATGCCTTTTTATACATTCTTTCCGGTCCCGGTCTCACCTTAGACGGCACTCATATAAAGCACTTCAATACCGTTTTCTTCAAGCGTGACGGTGAGGGAATTGTCGGTTCTGTCCCTGAAGGTGGTGACGAAAAAACTAGGTTCGTCATTATTGCCGGCAAGGTTCTTGACCAACCAATTGTGCAGCACGGGCCTTTCGTTGAGACCTCCAAGGACAAGATATACAAGGCTTTCGACGATTATCTGAGATCTTCTAACGGGTTTGAGAGAGCCAAGAACTGGTCCTCCAAGATCGGCGGCGGGGTCACCGCATCGGTCAAGAAGGATTTATTGGAGGCTGAGAAGCAGGAAAACGAGAAGGCCAAGGCGCATTAATCGTCGTGCGTTTAAGCTAGATATTAATTTATGCGTTTAACTAATTATTGTATGAAGGTGAAGCTTTGTCTAATTTATTTATATCAATGTTTAATACTTCGATATGGATGTTCCAAGTTTCAGCAAAACTTGCTTTCCCATATGCTCAGACGGATACTGCGTCATCCCGTTTACATGTCTTGCTCCTTCCTTTATGGCACACCAATTCCCCTTCGATTGGAATGGTCATCTCTATTATCTCTACTGCCTCCAGGTTATTCACTCCTAGCCCACAGTTCTCATCAATGTAAAACTTTCGTTCCATTATAACCTTTAGCCCGGTTTGCTTCAACAATACTTGCATGATATCAAAGTAGTCTACTGTGCATCGTAGCCCGTAATCCAAGTTCAGAAAGTTGTAGAACGTCATGGTATCCTTACAATCTGATTTCACGCCCGTGACTTCAGAATCGGCCATCAAAGAGCCCTTCTGGTGTCGGTAGACCGAGTTGATAATATTCCGCTCGAGCTGCACCAAAAGGGGATCCGACTTTAAGTTTATCATCTCGTGAATATTGGGGTAAGGAGTCACCCCCACGCTCGATATCATGCTTTGCTTCGGAAACCGCTTATTTACACAGCACTCACTGGCCGCATAGCTTGTCTTGATGTACTGTATTTCCTTAATAACAAAGTCCAACTTCGACTTGGTGAGGCACTGGCGTTGCACTGGACCCGAGAGTGGCTCAAACCATCCCCCCGGGAACTCTGGTAACGGGTCTCGATGTTTTGTGTACCAGGAGTCAAGTTCTTTTAGAATGGAATATTCAGAGAGTGTTTTGTAGTTGATACTGGGAAGGATACCAAAGGTCCCCGATGTGTCTGGGTTGAGTAAAAATGGAGTAGAAAGACCTAAAGAGAAGATTAACCAAGCGAGCATTCGGATGACGAGCATGGGTACACAATATTCGGATTTATAGACTGTAGAATGCTTTTCCATTCAATTTTCTGGTTCTATCACACCTATCTTTCCTCTTTGCGTTTGTGACTAGGCGTGTGAGGTTACCGCGGCTCTAGGTTTAGAACAAGTCTGGGATTACTAAATGCTGCCCTAGCGTCTAAACTTAAACCAGGCAACTTATTTAGCTATAGGATTTCTCTGAAATACCAATCGAGACAGTCTGTTGTCACCGACATCGAAGGCATTCTTCGTAAAGGGGATATCTCAATAAATATTGTAATAATAACATGGAATGTACTTTGCCACACTCCTCTCTACTGGCGATAGTCCCCTGATCTTGTTTTCCTTTCAGATATCTGGTCATGTTGAGGACGGCTCTAGCGATACGCAACTCCCACTAGCAATATCATTATAACCGCTTACGCAAAGTAAATTAAAACAAATGTACTAAATATACAGTTAGTCCCTCACAACAGCGTCAAACACCGCCTGGTAAGGCGGGCGCACACCGGTAAACAACTCAAACTGGGCCACACCCTGGTTCACCAACATCTCACGTCCTGGGATGACGTTCCACCCGTACTTGCCCCCGGCAATCTCCATGATCGGGGTGACTTTTGGCTTGTAGGCGGCCTCCAACAAAGCCGGCTCAAACCCTGTCTGGTGCTGCTTGCCCCTGTACAACAATGCTTCGAGCTTGGTCAAGACGGCGGTGTCGATTGGCTTGTCCGCTGGGACGCAAGACATGACCAAGGACACCGGAGAGGCGGCCTCGGCCTGCTCCAAGGTCTCCAAGACCTCAATGTTAAACTTTGCCGGGAGGGCGGCTCTAATCTCGTACAACTTGGAGGCGGTCCGGTTGACCATGTAGATCTTCTCGCAGCCAAGGTGGTGGAGCGCGTAGGCCGCGGCCCTGGCGGTGCCGCCGCCGCCAACAACCAAACCACAGACAGAGCCCGAGATGGATTGAGGCACCCCGTGCGCGATGAACGAGTTGGTGATGCCGATCCAGTCGGTGTTGTCGCCCACAAGGCCCTCGTCGGTAGGAATGAGGGTATTGACAGCACCAATCACGGTGGCGGCATCGGACAACGAGGCACAGTACTTCATCACGTCGAGCTTTAACGGGATGGTGACGGCCGCACCGCCAAACGCCGACGAGTCAATGACCTCCGACTTGACAAGGGCTGCGTCGGCGGTTTCAAAACGGTCAAAGGTGTGCGGCAAGCCCAAAATCTCGTAGCCCGTGCCGTGGAGAGCCGGCGAGCGCGAGTGCTGGACCGGCTCGCCTACCACGAAAAAGTGCTTTGGCGAGATCCCGCCGAGCTGGGTGTAGATCTGGTTAATCTCCCTGATGGTAAGCTGGCCCGGGGCCGAGGCCGATGGAAGCTTGGCATGTGTGACAGGAGTAAGGACGGTGTTGAGCACACGCGACATCTTCCCAAGTTCACCCATGTTGATGGCGATCAACGGAAGCGCGGCGTGGGCCGTCCTGAAGATCTCGAGGTCGGTGTTGTCGCTAAATGCGGTGGCCATACCCACAAACTTGACAATGTCCGCGCCCAAGCCGGTAGCCTGGTTGTATCTGTTCTCCCATTCGACATTGTCCCACCGGTACTTGGCGCCAAAATCGTGGTGCGAGGAAATGATCTTCGTGAACCCGCTCGCGGCAACGATGGAGGCAGCCAATCCCTCTGGAAGCGACAACTCAAGGTCGAGGTACTCTACCCCGAGTTTGAACGCTAAGCGGTACAACGCCTCGAGGGCCTCGTAATCACTGTCCGGGAAAAACCCGCCTTGCGCCTTGGTGCGCACCGTGAAGAGGATCGGCACCGAGGTGTACTTGCGGAGCAAGGCGATCTGCCCGGCCACAAAGTGCGGCACAAACGACTTCAAATGGTCAACACGGAGCTCGACCGCATCGACCCCGGCCGTGATCTCGGCGAGCGTCTCGGTGGCGTCCGCGAGGTCAGCATACGTCAAGCACACAAAGGTAGAGCGGCCGGTCGGCACCTGCACCGGCTTGAGCCCGGAGATGGTGTCCCAGAAGTTGTTAAAGCTGGAATGGAGCTGCTTGAACTCGCTCTGGGAGTCGCAGTGCGGCGAGTAAAAGAAGTAGTTGGAGCAGTCGTGGTACCACTGCTCGCGTCTCTCCCAGACCTCACGGATCTCCTCGATGTAGGCCGGGCGGGTCTTGTCCTGTGAGAGGAACGTGACGGTGGCGTCGATGTCACGGTGAAGATGCAACACAATCCCGCCGGTCGCCATGTACTGCTTGAGCAATGCGCGGTTGGCCTCCCCTTCGACGATACCACCGCCGGTGGAGATCACGTAGCCCTCACCATACTTGACAAGGGATTTCTCGGCGCACGCGGCCTCAAGCACACGGAACTCTTCCCACGAGTTCTGTTTGATGAACAGACGGATCTCCGTACCGAGCTCCTGCTCAAGCTCACGGTCGAGGTCGACAAGTTTAAACCCAAGATTGGACGAGATCCAGTGCGACAAGGTGGACTTACCAGCGGCGCGCATGCCGATCACCACGATACTCTTGGAAGTGGTGGTAGTGGCAATAGCGGCAACGGCCGGCTCGTGGCCGTCCAACGGCACGCCAAAGGTGGTGTGAAGAGTGTCCCACCAGCCTGGCCACGTCTTGCCAGTGCACGAGCGCTCCTGGATAGTCACCGGAGCGGTACAGAGCCCCGCAAGAAGGGAAAACGACATTGCCACACGGTGGTCGTCGTAAGTGTGCACGCCTCTCCCGGATGGGGCCACCAAGGAGCGTGTGCCGGTGATCTGGATCCCGTCTGGCAATTCGTTGGCAGCAACTCCAAACTTTGCGAGCTCGGTAACCATCGCAAGAATACGGTTGCACTCCTTCACTCTCTGGTTGGCAATCCCAGTGATGGTGGTGGTGCCCTCGGCGACGGCGGCAACCACGGATGCAGTCAAGAACGCGTCGGTCATCGGCTCCATGTCTACGGTAATGGCCTTAAGGGTACCCTTAGGCCCCGTAACAGTGGTTGATACTTCGGTCTGCACGACGTGGCAGCCCATCGGTGCAAGCACGTCGGTCG
This sequence comes from Babjeviella inositovora NRRL Y-12698, assembly GCF_001661335.1. NCBI lineage: Eukaryota > Fungi > Ascomycota > Pichiomycetes > Serinales > Babjeviella > Babjeviella inositovora. The sequence goes on along the minus strand of NW_017566846.1, from coordinate 585,789 downwards.
CGAAGCGCGCGTCGCCCTGCAAGGAGCGCGAGCCAATATTTGGAATCGTTACGGTGGCGCCGGTAAGCGCCGCGAGCGCAAGCGGGTACGTGGCGGACGACGCGTCGGACTCGATCACGTACTCAGCCGGGTTGGTGTACACACCCTGTGGAATGTGGTAGGTGTATTCCTCGGTGGTGGACTTGATCACATGCACGCCAAAGTCGGCCATCATGGCGATGGTCATATCGACGTACAACTGCGAGATCGGCTTACCGCCGACAAGAGCCAAGGTGACCGGCTGCTTGGCGTACGGCGCGCACATGAGGATAGACGAGACGTACTGCGAGGAGATAGTTGCGGCAAGCTCGATGCGGCCACCGGCCAAGCCGCGGCCGCACGTCACGCGTACAGGTAAGGAGCCCTCGCGATTGAGGTACTCAATCTCGGATCCGTTGGCGCGCAACGCGTCCACCAAGGGGCCGTTAGGGCGCTCCTGCATTCTGGCGTTACCGGTCAACACGATAGACGACACCCCACCGTGGGGCTCGACAAGGCACGCCACGGTGGAGAGGAAGCGGGAAGCAGTACCGGCGTTGCCGAGGTAGAGATCGTCCGCGGTGGCGGCAAACTCCCCGCCGTTGCCGGTGACGACAACGGTCTCGCCGTGGTTCTCCCACGCGATGGACGCGCCGCGGAGAGCGGCAACAGCGTTGAGCATGTGTTCGGTGTCATCGGAGTGCAAGAGGTTCTGGAGCTTGCACGGACCGCGGCCAAGGGCGGCAAGAATGAGCGCACGGTTAGAGATGGACTTGGATCCGGGAGGCACCACCGTAAGCGGGGCAGTGGAAGCATCCGCTTGTGGGGCCTTACCCACAACGGTCTCGTCAGTCAACACCACGCGCAAGTCGCAGTCGTCCACGTAGCTCGCCCGCGGCTCGTAGCACTCGCCGATCGCCTTCAATAACACCACCTTCTTGCGACTGCCGTCGTTCTTCTTGTCAACCGCCATCTTCTGCAATACAATATCAACAGGACACTTGCGCCCACCAGTACGCTGCACTAAAACCTTATCGGCCAAGCTGACCGGTAAACCGTACGCGGAGAAGCACTTGCTCAAGCGCGACACCGCCACGGGTGACAAAATGCCAAGGTAGCGCGCGAGCTCGGCCTCCTTGATAGCGCCAACGGCCACACACTCGCCGTGTAACGCCTGCGGCGTCAAGATCGCCTCGTAGGCGTGGCCAATGGAGTGGCCAAAGTTCAATAAGTTGCGCAAGCCGCCCTCGCGCTCATCCAAGGTCACCACCTCAGCCTTGACACGAATGGACTCCGCCACGAGGGTGAGAATGTGCTCGCGGATCGCCGAGAGGTCGGTGGAGCCGTCGGCACGGCGCGTGCTGACCACCGCGCGGAACTGCGCTGCGTACGCCTCCAAGCGGGTAAACTCGGCCTCGTTCCAGATCGCGGCCGTCTTGACCACTTCCGCCATCCCGTTGATAAACTCACGCTCCGGTAACGTTTCAAGAAATGCAGTGTCTGCAAAGATGTACTCCGGCTGCCAGAACGCGCCGATGAAGTTCTTGCCCACGGGCGTATCGACGGCGGTCTTACCGCCAACTGACGAGTCAACCATCGCGAGCAACGTGGTGGGGATCTGCACAAAGCGCACACCTCTCATGAACGTGGCCGCGACGAAGCCGATCATGTCGCCGATGATCCCACCGCCGATAGCCACGATGAGCGTGTCACGCGTGCAGCCCTGGTCGAGAAGGTAGTCTTCAATGGCGGCCTTGGTCGCGCGGGTCTTGTTGGCTTCGCCTGGTGAGACCACATACTCGAGGAGACGGGATTCCGGGCGGCTGGCGGCGAGTGCGGTAAGGAGCTTTGTGCGGTAGGTTGCCAAGTGCCCGCACCGCTCAATGTTCGTGTCGGTGATGAGCACGTAGGTGGATGAGGCACAGGTCGACACAATCGTGTCAACAATCTCGTCCTGGATATGGTGGCCCACGAAAATGCTCTCCTTTCCGAGAATGGAGATCTTAGTGGTCATTGTGGTGGGGATGGGAGCAAAGGTGGAGAGAGTCTTTTTTTAAGAGCGAGTCTTTTTTTTGGCTCGTTTTGTCAGACATATATTTTCCGATGATTCATACATGCATGTCACGTGATTGAATTATCCTACACTGATTGTATCATCTGGCTGTTTCAAAAAGTAAACAAAGTGTGGAACTGAACTACGTTGCTGTTCGTCCCACCGATCCTCTCTTTCTCTGCTTTGCGTATCTACAATCGGTTCTATCTCCTTATTATTTCTACTGACCCTCTACCCGATTCTACCTTCATGCCTACCAAACCCGACAACCCAATCACCAAGCTCCGCGAGAAGTACTCGCCCCAAAAGCGCTCCCTGTCACCTTCCCGGGCCTCTTCGACGTCGGGCATCCACAAACCAGCTCAGCGTATCTCTCCGAATAAATCCAATTACAAGGTGTTTGCGGTATCGCCACAACGCGTCACCACGGCCAACCGCCCTAAGCTCGTGTTAGAACCGCTTCCCTATAGCTTATCGCCTGGCACGCACGGTCCTGAGGCCTGGCCGGTGTTAAAGCCATCCATGAGAGTGTCGCCGATGCGGGGTCACCGGACCGTGGATCTCAGCTCCAGTGGCTTTACCAGCGACGCGTCCGCGCCCAAGGTTAGGAAGTACAGTCCCAGTCGGTTGCCTGTGTTGACGAGAGGAAGCCCCGCAAATAAAAGCTCTCCTGGCACGGGAAAAAATGTGAAACGAGAGAGCTCTTCCCCGGCTAAAGCCCCAAAGCCAGAATGGACCTCCAATATTGATGCCGCCCTGTTATGCGCAAAGACAATTGTATCTCCTGGAAACGAGCCTTCAGACGAAACAAAGGAGCGGGAAATCAAGCTGGTGTTTGAGTCCAACGATGACAAGACTGGTACTGCGGGAGTGTTTGACCAGTTGAACCAGGTGAAGCTTGACCAGCGAAAGACCCTTATGGCCAAAACACCAGACGCTAAGCGTAAGCGCGACTCCCCTTTGTCCAGCCCTAATGGCCAGGCCCTTAGTGAGAAGAAGCAGCGGATTTTGAAGCAGGCAGAGGACATCCTTAAACGACAGCGGCCAAAGGTCGAGTTTGACAAAGAAGTGGCGTACGACACAACGCTCAGCACTACCCGCCTTCCGGATGTGTCCACCGGGGAGCTGGTTCCTGTGAGAGTGGTGACAGTGGGAGAATATGACCTGATTTTGAAACGGTTGAAAGCGTTGGAGCGGGAATGCAAACGCCTAGATCATGTCAGTGGGAAGTTAGTGCGTGAATTGCACCAAAAGGGCCAGAACGAGGCACCGGCGGTCCGGCCTTCCAACGCGGAATTGCGGAAGGAGAATATTAGATGAGCAGTCGGTGTTGCCTTGAAGTTTTCGCTGATTTTACGTGGACCTATCAGATTTTTATACGCTTTAGGGGTTGTATTGCGTGTGGAATATCCACGTATACTGCCATTTAGTGGCCAACGTGAGAGTCATTCCTTTTGTACATTCTTGAGGGGGGGCAAGGTCGCTACGCGTGCTGGCACGGTAGTACTTTACTAAACCACTTTTATAGCCCCTTGCCAAAATTGTAAAAGGCTTTGCGGATGGCAAACCAGTTAACGGATTGACCTCTGATATCGTTGCACTCAGAGACACGGAATAAAATACAAGTTATAAATAAAAATCGTAAGGCACAGCGTTCCGTAAGTACATCTCACTTGACGCGGCCCATGTTTTATTTTTTATTTTTCCCCGTGCGCAGGCAGGTCAGTCGCGTGGCTACGGCAATACGACGCTGAAAAACCGGCATCAAAAAAATACAGCGTGCTCAAACTCCTCACCACAACCCTGCACAATATGCTCTTCACAATCGTTCAATATAGCATAGTGCTTGCCCTTTGTGGCGTGGCTATAGTAAGTGTCCACCGTCTCACCTTTTTTCGGCGACTAACGTCTAGATCTACCTCTTTGTGATTGTCTTTTCGCACAGCCCGCGCGAGCCGTTCCCGAGCGAGCTCACGTACCTCACGGCAGACTCTGGTCCTAGAAATCTCCCACTGGTGCTCACTGCGCCCGCGACGCTCAAGTTATCTGTTGTCATTCCGTGTTATAACGAGACACAGCGCCTCGGGCCCATGCTCGAGGAGGCCATTGCCCACTTAGAGGCCCATTACCGCTCTGATTACGAGCTCATTCTTGTTGACGATGGCTCCAGCGATGGAACCATCGCTTACGCGCTCGAGTTTGCGAAAAACGTGGGCCTAGCCCCGAATATCTTGAAGTGTGTCAAGCTCGAGCGCAATAGAGGTAAGGGCGGGGCAGTCAAACATGGGTTAATGCATTGTAGCGGCAAATATGCGCTCTTTGCGGACGCGGATGGTGCGTCCAAGTTCAGTGATGTCGATCGCTTGGTGGAAGCTGCATACGTGACAGAGCCGGCAATTGCGATCGGTTCGCGCGCCCATATGGTCAACACCGACGCGGTGGTGAAGCGTTCCTTTGTGCGCAACTTCTTAATGTACAGCTTGCACACATTGGTGTACGTGTTTGGCATCCGTGAGATCAAGGACACACAGTGCGGCTTCAAGTTGTTCAACCGTGCGGCCGTCGCGAAGGTGTTGCCCAATCTTCACACGGAGCGCTGGATCTTTGACGTGGAGATCTTGATTCTCGCGCGCCGCTTGGCTGTTCCCATCCGCGAAGTGGGGATTTCCTGGCACGAGGTTGGGGGGTCCAAGGTGGACTTGGCGAGAGATTCGATCAACATGGCGATCGACTTGGTTGTGATCAGAATGGCGTACTTGTTGGGGGTATACAAGGACAACAAGGGCGTAGACTTGAAGAAGCTAGAGTAGGTAATATTGATAGACATGTTCACATAATGGGGTTGTACACATAGAAGGAGGGAATTGAAATACGCCAGGATATGATCTGGGGAAGAGATATCTGTTTACCTGGGATGTTGTATTTACCAGATCGGGTGCTTAGGCTCAAGGAAGCGCCGGTGGCGGTTACTCGGTCAATAAGAAACTTGTTTTGTCAAATCATAGGTTTAGCGTTAGAGGGCGAATAAAACACAAACGCTATGGGCACCCCGTTCATGCCTACCCCAAAAGTTGTAAACCTAGGGGCAGCGATAGGGGAGTAAAGATTCAGAAAGTCGCTCCTGTGAGTCATAGCGTTCATTCCCACCCATTTGGTCTCTATTGAACCCCTTCAGAGTTCGTAGCTGGGATATAAAGAACGGAAAGTTTTTAATTAGAAGTGAGATACCAGGCGGATCATGCTCCTGGCGTGGTCTAAATCACGGTTCTACAGCGATTCATGCGAAAAAAATATATTAACTGTCAGGACCACTGACTCACCATACTTAGACAAGTACATGCATCTTAAATTAACCCCAAATGAGATTCTAGCGCAAAAATCCAATGTAAATAGTAACAAACCTCAACTAGTAGTTTTCTACCACCCGCGCAACGCAGATGGAAATGTCATCCACCTTGCCGCCTACGGCCAAGCCGTCCAGACAGCGCTGGGTCAGCGACAAGTTGTTCACCTTCTCGGTGTACGGACAGACCGCAAAGTTATCAAAGGCCACGTCCTTGGAGCGGTACAATAAATAGTTGGCCAACTTCTGCATGTCCTCCTCGCCGTCACGCTCCATCTCCGCGAGCTTCTTGTTCACGCACTCCACCAACTCATCCTGCCACATGTTGTCGGACAAGCCGTCGGAACACACAATGACAATGTCGTCGGCCTGTAACTCAACCGAGTCCATCCATGTGACCAGCGACGGGAGCACATCCGTGTGGTTGGTGCCGATCTGCTGCGGGCACAAGCCGCTCTGCATCTGCTCCTCGTTGGTCTCGATGAGCGCACCCTTTCGGATCACGTACACCTTGGAGTCGCCGATGCTGATAATTTTCAACTTATTGCCAAGGATCAACGAGATGAGCACCGTGGAAGACCCTTCAATGGCGTCCGTGTCCATGGTCTCCAAGGTCTGCACGAACGAGTGGTCCAAGCACCGGAGCACCTCCTGCTCCTGGAAGTGGTAGCTGGGCACATGCGTTGTCTTTGTCTTGTCGGTGATGTTGAGCTTGAACTGCATCACGTTGCGGCTCATGTTCTCGAGGATGAGGCGCGACCAGACGCCCGCGTCGGAGTTTGCGCCCCACGACGAAACCCCGTCGGCGATTCCGAGCAAATATGGCGATGCGATGAGCGCGTCGTCGCCGCTGCGCACGGAAATGGTGTCAACGTTGCCTGCAACGCGGCGGCGTGGTACGCGCGGCACCGCGCTGAACTCAAAGTCCGTCAAGTCAGTAAGCGATGAAATCAGCGGCGTGTGCTTGGAGCCGTGGTGCACGTGGGAGGCGAAGGAGAAGTCGAAGCGAAACTTGTCGATGATGTGGGTGGAGGCCTTGGCGGCAGCGGCGATCGCCGCGGTTTTGCGCTTGTGCATAGCCGCAAGCTTTCGCGCGGCGGTCTCCGCGTCCTGTTTCGGCGTGCGCGGTTTGGGTCTGTACGACTCCATGGGTGCGTAGAGCGACGTCCAGAAGCGTTTGACCGCGCTGGTAGTGGGCGTCTGGGGCTGGGATAGCGTGGAGTACCTGTGGGAGTTGTTGTGGAGCGCTCTGCAGAGGCGGGAGGTGATGATATTTCGGGGGCACATGGTAGGGATGCAATATGAAAAGGATTCCGGGGAAGGGATCGAGAGTGATATAGAGCTTAGGATCAAGGACGACGATATGAGTTCAAACCAGAAATAGGATTCATTTGGCAATGTGGCGTCAGGGTTGTTATATATGACGTACGGGAAGAAAAAAAACCTTAAACACGGATTTTCTTCGGCTGCGTAAAAAGAAACGCTAGAAGGGAAGAGAAAAAGGAATAGACACGTCAAATGGCAATAGCCTGCACGGAGAGAAAATTCTGTCCACATATTGATCCGTTCCCCTCCTTAGTTGCGTTACGCTATGCAGCTCACACCAGGTGAGGGCTGACGAATGGGGCCTTCTAGGTTTTACCCTACACCACTAGACTGATTGGGTAGTTCTTTAGCAATCATTTTTCTTTTATTTCCTGTCGCTCAGGGAAGATCGGTTTACCTTCACGCACCTGCTGTGAAGCCGGTACAACTCATAGATACTCGGATAAAACATGCATGCGCTGGAAGGGGAGGGGCAGAAGGAAGACCTGGGACCCTCCAATACTAGCATGCAGCGCGGTTACCCTGATGCTGACTCTGTCTATGTTTCGCTTTCAGCATTCTTCCCGCTCGCAGCCATTCCCCAAGCTTGCGGCCTACGGATGTCACGGTAATAGTCATGTCGACGTCAGTTGGATAAGCTTTTCCGGGGGCCGTATTATGATTGCTGCCCGTTAAACGTTACGCTGTGTCTTTGAGGTGCCTTGCACAATAATATCCAACCCAGTGGAGAGCGGGCTACCAGCAATGAGGGATTTTACTCCGACATGTCGGCCCCTTTTTCTGCTTTGGGCCACGTCCTGTGCGGCGATTTTCCTCCGCATGCTGCATGCTATTTAATAACTGGGTGCAGGCTTTACGTATAACATGTGAAATTTTCCGTGGTTCAACTTCTCGCTGCCAACGGTTATTCCAGAGCTTTGTGCGCTTTAAAGAATGAATATACAAGCTTATCTGACTTGGAGCGTTCTATTGGCGTTTTTCGCGGCGGAAGGGTCAAAAACCGTCGGTGACCGGTCGGACTTTTTGATGCATAAGTGGTTGTGACACTTTGTTTGCTCACGCGGATGGCAGACCAGCAGAGGCAAATTTAAAGCAGTACTGAATGTTTAATTTTTCCGAGTAGGGATATCCAGATAGAAAAGGTCATTCCTTCTTAAATGTGTTAGTGCTGAAGATTGAGGCCACAAAGAGCTACATGATAATTTCGCGCGAACTAGCCCAATATGCTTGCATTGAGAACTAATGCAAATTATTCACGGTCGTGAGATTTTATATAACCTAAAATGGTGTGTCAATAATTATTTATATGCATATTTTTGAAAATACCGATAGACAGATGGTGGTACAACCAAAATATTTAAATTAAAAAAAAAAAAAAAAAAAA
>NW_017566846.1:569816-577565 GCF_001661335.1 Babjeviella inositovora NRRL Y-12698 | reverse complement strand
TAAAAAAAAAAAAAAAAAAAAACGCTAAAATAAATAATTAAACTAATTCTAAAAAGCAAATCGTGAAAAAAGAATGACCTTGTCTTTGATTGAGTTCCATAATTGTGCAAGACTAGGCTTGGCATCTGAATTTACTTCTAAACGGAACTCAACTCAACCATTTGGGGAAAAAACTTTCCCTCGCACATCCAAATTTCTACAAGTATTCTAGTTCATGATGAAAAGTATTAAGGGACTTGTATAAAAGCGCTTTGAAACCACCATTACTAGCGGACGCAGCCTTTACTTAGCAGTTCTTGAAGTACGATAATATACCACACTACTCAAAAATGCACCAGTTTGCAACACCTCATCGACATGACCTTGTTTGCAGCTTTGCGATATACCGGCTTGTACAACGCAGAATCATATCGGGCACCTCGCACCCGTTGATCAAGGTTTACATTTCAGAATTCCACTAATACTAAAAGGGGAAATAAGCATGAAGGTAAAACATTGAAATTAAACTTCCATAGACTGGAAAAATTTCACTAAGGCCGTGTCACTAACATTATCTTGTAGACGAACACCCTACCAAAACGCCGATTGGGTGATATGATCCGAGAATTTTGTTTGTGTCATCAGCCCGACTGCTTAGGCCTTACTATATACCATGCACAAGGTCATCAAGAATGCTCTAGCTATCTTTGCTGTCGTAGTAAAAATCTTATTACATGTGTATCCTTTGGCCTCGCCTCCCACCATTGATAAATTCGCCGCAAACGGCAGTCCCGCCGCACGCGCCGCCCCATAATCACACACGTGACGGTTCTCACTTTACGCGCGTGCTGAAAAACTCCCGCTCTGTACAGGTCAGAGAATTTTTTTTTCAGTGCATGATGAGGAAATTTTCACTGCCAAAGATCGGTTGCGCATACATCAAGAGTGATCTTTTTTGCATCCTCTCTTTTTGCCTTCTACAGCATAACCATCCCCAATATGTCCGACGAATATGTTATCAAGCCAGAGAACGTTGCTCCAACCAGCAACACCTCCGAATGGCCATTGTTGTTGAAGAACTACGACAAGTTGTTGGTCAGAAGCGGCCACTACACCCCAATCCCATCCGGGTGCTCTCCATTAAAGAGAGACTTGAAGTCTTACATCTCTTCCGGTGTCATCAACTTGGACAAGCCATCCAACCCATCTTCTCACGAGGTTGTCGCTTGGGTCAAGAGAATCTTGAGATCCGAGAAGACCGGTCACTCTGGTACCTTGGATCCTAAGGTCACTGGGTGCCTTATCGTGTGTATTGACAGAGCCACCAGATTGGTCAAGTCCCAGCAGGGTGCCGGTAAGGAGTATGTCTGTATCGCCAGATTGCACGAATCGTTGAAGGACGAAAAGGACATGGCCAGAGGATTGGAAAACTTGACCGGTGCCTTGTTCCAGAGACCACCTTTAATCTCTGCCGTCAAGAGACAATTGAGAGTCAGAACTATCTACGACTCCAACTTGATCGAGTTTGACAACAAGAGAGGCTTGGGTGTCTTCTGGGCCTCTTGTGAGGCCGGTACCTACATGCGTACTTTGTGTGTCCACTTGGGTATGTTGTTGGGTGTCGGTGGTCACATGCAGGAGTTGCGCCGTGTTAGATCCGGTGCCATGTGCGAGAACGATAACTTGGTCACTTTGCACGACGTCATGGACGCCCAGTGGGTCTACGACAACACCAGAGACGAGTCCTACTTGAGAAGAGTCATCCAGCCATTGGAGACCTTGTTGGTTGGCTACAAGAGAGTTGTCGTGAAGGATTCCGCCGTCAACTCCGTCTGTTACGGTGCCAAGTTGATGATTCCAGGTTTGTTGCGCTACGAAGAAGGCATCGAGTTGTACGACGAAGTTGTCTTGATGACCACCAAGGGTGAGGCCATCGCCATTGCCATTGCCCAGATGACCACCGTTGACTTGGCCACCTGTGACCACGGCACCGTGGCCAAGGTCAAGAGATGCATCATGGAGAGAGACACCTACCCAAGAAGATGGGGGATGGGTCCAGTTGCCCAAAAGAAGAAGCAAATGAAGGCTGACGGGAAGTTGGACCAGTACGGTAGAGCCAACGAAAACACCCCAGAAAACTGGAAGAAGGAGTACGTCTGCCACGAAGCTGACGTCCCACCGCAGGTTCCAGCCGACAAGCTCGCCGCTCCGGTTGTCGCTGCTTCCAAGGGCTCTTTGTCCGACAAGTCTGAGAAGACCGAGTCCAAGGATGACGAGAAGAAGGAAAAGAAGGAGAAGAAGGAGAAGAAGGAGAAGAAGGAGAAGAAGGAGAAGAAGAGAAAGACCGACGACGACGAAGACAAGGAAGAGAAGAAGTCCAAGAAGTCCAAGAAGTAAAGCCCGCCCGTCTAACTGTACCATAATGGATTCCCTGGCATTTTTTTTCTCTCTCTTAGCATTCCCCGGTTCGCCCTTTCTGTTATGTATATCTTTGTTTATTTTTGTTGTACTTTTATTATTAACCATTACGTTATATCTGTTGACCAATTGTAGAAACACGGCTGTTGAAGTCGCACGCCCAAATTCACTATACACATGCAGACGGACAAGACTCAACCCTTGATAAAACACTAACGCAGGTTTACTGGACAGATACCAGTTTTATTCTATATTATAGAGGGTGATAAACGTTTAGAGTGAGACAATATTGGCAGATTTGGTCTATCAAGCAGCTTGGCCCCACTTTGCTTTACAACCGCCACGGTTATAACCCCGCCAACTCCAACTCCTCATCCCCATCCAAATCCATCAAATCCTCCTCATCCAACTCGCCCATGTCAAACTCCATTTGTTCCTGCTGGAATCGCCGCAACTGCTCCAAATTCCACACCGAAACCCCTTCCTGGTCCTTTGGGTCTGCGGGTTGCGCCATTGTCTTCAAAAACTTCTTTGTATTGGCGACCGCCATATCGGTACTCAAATTCGTATCTGCATCCATCAACGCCTGGGCGATCCACTTCGGCAACTGCCCCTTCTTACGCGAAAACCGCCGGTCGGCCAACACCATAACCCCGTAGTCGTCTTTGCCTCTGATGACACGCCCTAAACACTGGGCTGCGTGTCGCATGGCGTCGAAACTCAAAAAGTCGTTTTCCCGGATCTGGTATTGGTCACGGAGAAACTCCAAACGCGCCTTAAGGATACGCGACTCAGTGTACTGGAACGGAATGCCAATCATCAACACGGTGCGCCCGTACTGGTGGTCAAAATCGATCCCCTCGGACACTTTCCCACGCGCAACCGACAACAACACCGCGCCACGGCCGTTGGAGCAGGCCGTGCGGTATGTCTCCAACGCGAGCGCGGTCTCCTGGGCGTCGGGTGTCTCGACCAAGAGCAACTTGTACTTCCAGACCTCGTCCAAGATGCCCATCGTCTGCCACTGCGAGATAATGCTCTCCATGTAGAGGTACGACGGAAAGAAAACCACGAGACCGTCGGGCGTGACCTTGGCAAATTCCACGAGCAACGACCCGTAGTTACGTACGACCGACGGATCGTTGCGGATTTCGAACCGCGACGAGATTGCAACCTGGTCGGGACCTTTGGTGACGATCATCGGGAGAAACGAACGCCGCGCCAACGTCATCGTGTACGACTCCTGGACAACGGTCTCGAAGTTGAGCATCCGCGGGTACATGTCGAGCGGCGAGATGGTCCCGGAGGTGATGATAATGGACGAGAAGCGGTCGAACACGGGTTTCATCGCGATAGATGCGTCGAGACACGTAAAGTGGAGGATCGGATTCGGCACCGTGGAGCCCTCGGTCTCAAACGGCTCAAGAATCAACTGGAAACCCGACTCATACGTCGCGACAAGGGTTGCAAACGTGGCAATGTCCTTCAACGCCGTAAAGTCGTCAATCTCGTTGAGCTCGAGTGTCTTGACTAGCAACGCGAGGCGCTCCGAGCAGAAGCGCAACGGTTTGCGCTCGATGAAGGTTAGCTGCTTCAAGTGCTGAAGGAAGCTCGCAGGCGTCTCGGAGATCACGTGGAGGACCTTCATGCGCGTCTTGAGATACTCGATGAAGCGCTTCAAGAACGAGATGAAGTGCTCTGCCCGGCGGATGTTCCCAGGAACCGCCTCGTCGAGAAGGTCCGCCGGTAGAACGGGGTTCGCCATGAAAAGCTCCTCGTCGCGTGCAATCTCCGCCTCGCGGAGTCCCGCCACCAACTTCTCGTATTCGTTCTGAAGCTTATTGCTGTCTGTGAGCCGAAGCTCCTCCACCTTGTTTTTCAAACTGTTTGCCCCGCGCGTGGCCTTCCTCAAGGTCTCTTCCGTCAAATCCAAGGATAGAGATTCAATGCAGACGTTATCAATGTTGTGGGCTTCGTCAAAAATCACAATGCTGTCCTTCGAAAGCTCCCGCGAGACACGCTCGGCAATCTTGGGATCTAAGAGGTAGTGGTACGAGTAGATGATGATGTTGCAGTACCCCATCATTCGTCTGACGGTGAAGTACGGACACGTACCCTCGGCCTTGCAGTATTTAATCAAGCTGTCAAAGGAATAAACTCCTGGTGGCACGAGGTTGTGGGGGTCGCGGTCGTTGAGGTTTTCGTGAAAGGAGCACAACTGGGACTGGATCTCCTCGATGTCCATCTCGCCCAGCGCTGCCTTCTCCTTCAACTGCCCGTTGGTGATCCGCCGGCACTTTTCGTCCACAAGGTCGCCCCGTTTCTCCTTCGAGATCGTCGGGTGGAGACACAAGTTCTTGCGCGACGTGAGACCCATACCGCGGAATTCCTCCACGTATCCGAGCTCCGTCGAGCGGAACGCCATGAGCGCGTGCAACTCCACCAATGCCTTCTCAATCTCTGACATTGTCCGTGAACAGTAGATGATTTTGCGGTGCTCGGGGTAGTGCATCTGGTACGCCACCGTAAGTGAAAGAAGCGACACGGTCTTGCCTGTTCCCGACGGCATTTCAAGAATGCAATTGCCCCCCACGTCGAGCGTCTTCTTGATATCACACATGTATGCATACTGTTCCGGGTAGATCCGGGGGTATGGAAAGAGCACCGGGAGGTCGTCGATGAAGAACTTCATGGGAATGGGACGGTGAATAAGTGAGGAGGAGACACAGATCAGTGCTCTTTTTTTTTGCAGCTATCGTTTTTCTGTCATGTGCAGAGTGAAGGGGAGTTCGCGGAGGGAAGAGAGTTTCGCGGATGGGTGGGTATTTCGCAGAGTGGTTACGCAAAAGGGGTGGGAATAGCCTCTACTTTTGATTCCATTTTTGATTTTTATGCCATTGACAATATTTTTTTTGTGATTTTATGAAAAAAAAGGGGGAGATTTAAGGCCAGACTGAGGGGTACAAGCAAGCCGGTGGAGGACTTGGTATTTCGCGAAATTTATGTGAGTATGGAACGAGATGATGAGGTCGGCGATAGATAAGACTTGAGAGCCAAATTGGCAAAACCTCCAAGAGTTTGGCATTTACATATCCAAACCTTTATTACAGCTATAAACCCCTGTAAATCAAACTTTTATTTCTCAACTATGCATATTGAGAGGAAATCAACTTTGCCAATTTAGGAAAGATAATGTCTGACGTGTCACCACTGACTTTCGTGAGCACGCCCTGTTTGTCGTAGAACTCCTTCAATGGAAGTAATTGCTCGTTATATGCAACTAACCGCTTCTTAAACACCTCCGCGTTATCGTCGTCCCGCTTCGACAACGGCTCACCGGTGAGATCATCCGTGAACGGCTGCCTTGGCGGGTTGTATTGCAAGTTGTATATTCTGCCACTCGGCAAGTGGATCCAGCGGTTCTCGATTCTCTCCAAGATCACATCCTCGTTGACATCCAACTCCACTACGAGGTTGAGCGCGCACGCGTTTGCGGCAAGCTGTGTGTCAAGTCCATGGGCCTGGGCCGCAGTTCGCGGAAACCCATCGAGCAACCACGATGCGTTAGGGCTCAACCAACCACGGCTGTCGAGCTCGCCCGCAAGCAAGTTGATCATTGTCATGTCCGGCACTAAAGTTCCATTCGTGATGTAGGATGAGGCCTCGCGGCCAATGGGCGTCTGCGCCGCGATCTGCGTCCGCAACAAGTCTCCGGAGGACAACGGGTTGATGTGACTAAACTTGTCCAACAACTTGGATGTCTGGGTGCCCTTCCCGGAGCCGGGTGCGCCCAAGAGAAGCAAGCGCAACGGGCGGGATAACGTGGTCATGGAAGGATGTGAGAGAAGGAAAGAAGGGCGTTTGGAAGAGCGGAGGGCAAAATTTCAAAGGCTCCAGGCGCCGAGTTTTTCGCGGGGGAAGCGCGGGGGGTATAAACCTCGTCTAAGGGACGGTGCCCATCCACTGGGAATATATGTAGAGGGTATACCGGAATAGATACCGCTGCTAGAAGTCAAGGATTCAAATGAGAGAGAGTTTGCGTGGAGTGGTACCATTTAGATGCCAACCTAACACCTTTCTCGCCAGTGGACGGTTATTCGTAGTTACCTCTACATGTGAGTGTAAACCTGTCTAGTTCAAAATGATTCTAGCCGTATGGATGGTGCTTCCAGGACAAGCACAGCAAATCCTAAACTCCGCAAAATGTCTACGAAGAGCCTTATAGCCCTCTCTAGAAACAGGTCACTCCAATACACAGAGAATTCTCCCATGGAGCTTATACATCGCTGGTCCAACGGGTAACAAACTTGACTGGCGTTTTAGCAGCGAAGTCCGCAGTGTCCATAAAAAAATATAGATCAACGACCTATTTTTACCCGACTAAATTCCTTAAACGGTATCCGTCGGAAAATGTACCAAGGTACGGTTGGGACGATCAATCAGGTACCACAGTAGATCCTTTACGCTCTGTTAATTCCATAGCCTGTAATTCAGCATCTCCCTGACCTTTGTTGGATCTAAGGATTATCCCTCTCTATAGTTCTTATTTCATGAAAGCTGCTCGCGTAATTCGTACCTTTCCCATTGGCAGATTCTTTGGTACGCGGAAGGTGCCCTGCAATGGCACCTTGTACCGCGGAGACGCTCCATCCAGCCAGCTCTGGAACGACGGCACCTCGGTACCTTTATAGCCCTTGACAAACACCTTATACGCACCCACTCTTTTGTGCAAGCCCGCAACCATCTGCAAGCACCGGAAGTAACGTGGCGGGTCGCGGGCGCGCTCAAGCGGAGGCAACATCCAGAGCAAGCGCTCCAAGCGTGACGCAGCCGTCTGCTTGGATAGCGGAAATGGTTCATATGGAAGTTTGTGGGTCACAACCAGCGCAAAATCAGCCAAGACCAACGTCCATTTTTCTCCACGTTTCAACGGGGAAACTTCCTGAATGAGCTTGTGCTTGATGATAAGAGAGAGAAAGAGCTCGGTGGTGACGTCGTTCCACTTTGTGCGATGATTGCTGTCCGTCGTGGTGAGCTTGCTGAGACTCTTTTTGTGCGTGGCTGTAAAGTTGTTTCGTTTGTTGATGATTAAGCCCATGGATGGTGTGTATACCAAGAGAGGTGGGCTGGGGGTTAAGCTTGATGTAAGAGCCACAAAATTTCCAACACTCACGAAGTATAACGACGAGCGAAACGCGCAAGGGTCCGCACCACGTGATACGACCCAAACTACGGTCTTTTATTTTCTCAAAGATCCAGGCACACCTTCGGTGTGTAGTTCTGGTATGGAACACTAAGAGTAACTTTGGCATGCTCTGTAACCGAGCGAAGAACGGTTAATCCTCTGGCTGG
>NW_017566846.1:526047-565773 GCF_001661335.1 Babjeviella inositovora NRRL Y-12698 | reverse complement strand
ACAGGATTAGTTTCAGATACTCATTATCAAACAATCCTAGTAGCCTCAACTGGAACCTCATAAGGTTCCTGAAACAACTCTCTAACTCTGACACATTCTATATTAGGGCAACGTGGCCGAGCGGTTAAGGCGAAAGATTAGAAATCTTTTGGGCTCTGCCCGCGCAGGTTCGAGTCCTGCCGTTGTCGGTATATTTTTTTCTCATGGGTATGTGTTTTATACAGTTAAACAAAAGGTATCAGTTAAACAAACGGTATCAGTTAAACAAAGGCATCAGTTAAACAAAGGCATCAGTTAAACAAGTTCAACGGGATAGAGGATAAAGTTCCAGCTAACAGAGCAGGGGTATTTATGTGTCCGAGACCCAACTGGGAGTGTCCTTCAAACTACGATCATACACCCAATGAATGCACTGGCGAGGCTGAAATATTAACACTAGAGCCAGACCTAATCCATGAAGGAAAATCTGAGATGCTGACTCAATGGAGACCATGACAGGCCAATTACCGATCAATAGCGGTTCCGTCGGCACGGTAAAACACAAAAATAAAGGAAATAAAACACATATAACCTGGATGAGGTCAAATTGGGTGCCCAGACAATGGTAATATCTTTGCTGCAGGCTATCCTCGATGCTCCGAGTTGGTAAACCACGGCCGTCAAACCTTTCACTGTATTCGATTGGCCTCTATCGAAGTACCGTAAAGAACAGTTCAGGAAGGAGGCCCCACACACATCAGTTAAAGCGGTCTATTGTCCGTAATAGTATTGATATGACCCCTTTGGAAGCTCAAACATAATACACCATTGCTGTCTTACCCGAGTGAAGGTTTGCCGAACAGGCTTACCTGATCTTGGACTTGAATAAATCGAAAAAGGCATTTTACGCTTACTGCCCAAAAGGGCAACCGTACTGAATTGCTTCCCGCCTTGCATGAAGAGCTGGCGCTGAGTAGCTTAGAGATCTAGCAAACCTTAACAAGTAAATCAGTTTGCCACTCAATCCATCCAATCAAGCAACATCTCAGACCCCTCTTGCAAATCCCATGAATTTAGCCAATCAGTAATATTAAAAATTACACCAAGCTCTCTTTGTACTCTGGCACGTAGCGCACCGCAGTCAATTTGCCTAATCTGGCAAAAATATAAATACGCACGTGAGACACGCACAGTGCCGCCTTTTTCTCTACTGATGACCCTGCTAAATTAACTTTTGCGCTTTAACCATTCTTCTTTTCCAACGGTCCACTGCTACACCCTCCAAACCCATATTTGCTATATTCAACTGACCATCAAATATGGAATCCCCAAGTGCCAAGAGACAGCTCCAGACCCAGTACCAGGGCACTACGTACAGCGATCCTGAAACGGCATCGCTCGCCACCCTCTCAATGAGAATCCGCAAGGCAGTGTCGGACGGCTACTCCACCAACAACAACTACTCCTACCAGTCTGACTTTCAGCAGCAGCACCAGGCGGCCACCCAGTCACACCCGCAGCTGTCATATTACAATGACTCGACGCCTAGACCGATCGGCTTGTTTGACAGATTCGGTGGCTTGCAGATGCTTCAGGAGGCCCCCCAGTTGTCATCGTCTCCAAACAGCAGCTTAGGAAGCATCAAGTTCGAGAGACCGCAGTTGCCCCAGCACTTGAGCCAGCCTCCTTTGTTATCCTTTGGCGACTCTACCCAGGGCAGCAGCTTGGCCGAATGGGAAATGAGGGGTGGGCAGTGTGGCACTGCCACCGTCGACAGTTTTTGGAGCACAGAAAAGAACAAACGCTCCCGTAGCGAGTTTGAAGGCCAGCCTACCGCAAAGCAGGTAGCCGATGCTGCTGCGTATGAGAAAAAGTATGGCTCTTTAAGCTTCAACGAGGAGTTCTAGGGCCGGTATCTGCTCTCCTATTTGTTTCCCTTTTTCTTCTTTCGGTTCGGTTTCTTGTATTTTAATAAAATGGTTGAATAAGATAAAGTAGCAGGCAGACACTGCAAGTGCGATGACTTGGTGAGGTTTATAAATGGGGTTCCTCCTCGGTGAACTCTATTAGATTGTCGGAACGAAGGGGCTTGTGATGCAACGAATGTTCTTAAGCTCCTGAATTCCATCCCCCGTGTAAATGTTTCCGGATTAACCTTTACTTACTACCGGCAGAATAGTCAATATAAATGACCTCTTATATGCCCTCTAATGCAGCATGTACGTATAAATAACCGGTCAAGTACCTGTCAGCCTTCTTCAGAGTCACCTCTAAAACTTGAAACTCCCTGATTTTATCTTTAACCACAAAGCTAAAGTAACCTTCGGAAAACGTCATTTGACATGACCGCCATACAGCTTGACAGCGGCGCATATACACATGTTGAATCACCTGGTATTTCCTTCTCAGTTTTCTTCAACCTAAACATAATAGAATACGCTATATAAAGGGGCCTTTACTGCATAACCTAAGTTTCAGTTTTAGTTTCAAGGGAAATCGTCTTGGCACTCCGGTACCGCCGCTCTCTGCCCTTATGTTAAGGCGCCGAAGTCGTCCGGGGCTACTAGGCAAGCTCACAAACTCGTTATCCCTATTAATTTAAGGCAATAGGTTTAGCACACAAAACTAAAACAAACCCAAGCTTTAAACCAACCTTCTCTTATTCTTCTCTATGATCTACCCGGTCTTGGCACTGTCGTGGACCCCGCATGGAAAAGTTCCCTGTCAGATTTCCTGCACGGTAATACCAGCGTAAGCGAGCCGCTGAAATAATCAAAAAGGAGGTTTACCCGCCATGTAAGCGAGCAAAACAAAGATCTAAACCCCCTACACACCAAGTTATTCAACTACTGCATTCAAGAAGCCTGGTATAGCAGCTATAGATCGCATCAACCAACCTTACCAAAGAATCCGAAGTAGCAAACCGCCCCAGACCAAAAAACCGTTTATGATCATCCCAGAAGAGAGACTCGCAGGATTCAATAAACACCTCCTGATAGTCTTAGATACCCAAGAAGCCGTCTAGCCGATTTGAAATTGCGGTCCACAGACATATCTTCCAGGCTTAATCGATACAACGATCCTCGCAACAGTGCTATATCTGTCACCCATCCTCGAACACGTCACATTAACATACCCTTATGGGTTCGGCAGACTCGAAACTCCGTTTTAGGAGCACGGTCCTTCGCATGGGAAACAGCATCGACATCCCCACTGACAGCAGCTACTGGAAAATAGTATGTACTTTTGATATTAAACTTTTGGAGGAAAACTTGAAAACAATCGTCACGGGAAATTTATCCAAGGTATACCTCTAAAACGCTATCTGTGCTGGACAAAGGTTTCCCCTCCTTTAATCCGTTTAGGTGCAATGACTAACCCCTTAGTTTTGGAGAGACCCGGAGAGTATCGCCGATGTCTTCGAACTCATTACCAACGCGGAGCTCCGCGCGATTCGCGAACGTAACCAGAAGAACTTCCTCAACCTCGTACGGATCGTGACGTATAGGCTCCTTTCGCTTGCGAGTGACAGTAGGTTCCCATCAGAGCATGTTTCCGAGAAGGAGCTCCTCAACTGCTGCAGGGTCCTTACACGTCTTTTGCCGTTTGTCTATGAGCTGCCAGAGCTCAAACCGGCAGAAAAGTCCATGTTCTGGTCCCTCAGCTTTGGCTATGCCACTACAAGCTTCCACAAGCTGAATTCGGCTAATAGCGACTCGGCCACAGTAGGCACTGACATGTCGAGCCACACCTCCTCTGGTGCCTCCACAAAGGTCAGAGTCAACTCTCCCCTCCACAACAACGAAAAAGACTCGGTCCATGTCGAACTTCCAACGAATGCGTTTGATTTACCCATTGGGGCCAAGCTTGTTCTGGCCTGTGTCCAGTTACTCTTCACTCGCCACTTTACCGTGGAGGCCAAGTCTGAGGCGTTGGGTACGGACTATTCCATCTGGGAACCAGGTATCGGCTGCAGCGGTGCCTTTGAGCCCCCCTCTACCAAGTTTGATGCCAACAGACTTGAGATCTTAAGACTCCTCCTCACGCTTGTGTCGCAGTGCATGTACAACACCCCCAAGACGGTAACGGACCAGGGTTCACGGTACCTCACCTGTCTTGTGGGGGCTACGCCCCGGTTACAAATGCTCACTCTTCTCTGTTCTTTGCTCAATACCGCTTGTAGAGTCAGCAGAAACCCCAACGAGAATGGCTTAGTGTTTCTGAGCGCACCGGCGATGGAGCTTCGGCACTTGACGGTGACCTACTCTATCCAATTACTCGTCATCATGGTTGTCTATCCCATTCCCCAGGACGTGCTGTTCATGAAGCAAACATCAATTACCGAAAAGAATCCGCACAACATGGCCCGTTACTTTCTCGGAAAGATCCACAAGGAGCCGGAGATGAAATTCTTGTGTGGATCGCTAATGAGTATTCTAGTGAACCCAGTGAGCTACACGGCCGAGCAGGAAGCATCGTCTGCGTTTACCATCATGAAAAAGTCTTCGGGCGACCCGCCGACATGGGCGCTGGAGATTGTCATTCTTCTCTGGGAAATGTTCCAGTGCAACAAACACTTTCGTGGCTACATCTCTCGGGCCCCGTCCACTGAGCTTTCCACCACCTTGTTGTACTACATTTTCACCTACCGAAATGTGGAGGTGTATTCCGGCTTTGTGCGTGTGTGTGCTCAGTTCCTCCTCCATGTATCCTCGGATACCCAGTTCTCCACGCAACTCCTCAAGACGTTCGACCTACAGCAGTATTTGATTCTCCCCCAGAACTTTATGCTTACGTCCAAGGGAGATGTCGGAACATACCGTGACTTCATGGTGACTCAACTCTCCACGATGCTTCAAAACGATAACCTGGAAGCCGAACCGGCCAATGCGCTCACATCGACGTTGGTGGAAATCCTCTACAACTTAGTTCCGATTGCCATCCCTGAAGCAGAGGCAACACAGATCAATGGAGGCCAGTCAACAACGAAACGGACCCCTTATGGCGGACTCTCGTACCAGGCCTGTAACTCTCTCACCCAGTTGGTTGTACGTTTTTCCTCTGCACAGTTCCTCTTGGTTCCAGGAAATTCAGACCTCCTTGCATTGGTGGTTTCAACCATCTGTCACTCGATTACCAGACATACGAAGGCCTCTAGGACGTTGATCTTCGTCATTGCCCGTAACCATGCCTTGTACAAGGGAGTGCTACAGAGCGTCAACACCTATAAGCCGATGGAGGTGGAGGAAGAACCAGAGGAGGTGGAGGACCACGTAACTGACAGCGATGACAGCCGTCCGCCATCCATACGTAACTCGATTTCCTCTCCGCGGCCTGAGTTGGGGCAGTTGAGCAGGCAAAACAGTTTTGGGGATGCTCCTGAGACCACAGAGGTGGCTGTGGTGGGCGAATTTGATAAAGAGATCAACCAGGCCTTGAGGGCCGTTCAGCCTGTCGGGATGTCGCTTAGAGCCAAGGGAAAACAGCCGAAGGATGCTCCCTTGAGCCAAACCTGGCCGGGTCACAAGGCCTTGCGGTACATTTTGGCGACGGTTGAACTTTTAATACAAGAAATTCCGGAATTCAACGCGTTTACGGCCCTGGAGTCCATCCGGATCTTGTCCCGTGTCGAGCTATTTGACTATGCTGGAGTGTTTGGGCGACTTGCACTTGCGCCTGAATATTCTCGTGCCACCGAATGGCAGCCGTTGCGGTTTGCCTGGTCTGCCATGGCCTTGGGTTGGTATGAGTCTATTATCTGGGGATGCGTGTTTCGTGCAAACGAACTCATCAAGGGAAAATGTCTTTCGAAGAATGCGAGCAAGCTTGAGGCCGGTGCTAGTTGGTTCGGCTGGGGTAAAAACGCCGCGAGTGCCGAATCGCAAGCCGTTGACCTTCCTTCGCGAGTGTTGCTCATGTCCACCCCTTGGGTCGAAACTCAGTTCTTGTTGTTTTCGATCAAACAACAAAGCAAGACCGGCCTCAGGAACGGGTATGACATGGCAGACTCGTTGATCAGACGGTTAAGTGACTTCCGCCTCACAAAACGGAATAGCGTGTCGTCGGTAAACTCTGTCGCGAGTGACGAGCTTCGCATTGACTCTCCGGTGGCTTCCCAGTTCATACCGAGTCGCATGGCTTCGGTGGGCTCGAACCATACACCGAGGAATTCTATTTCCTCAGCGGGGGTCTACTCGGGAATCCAGACCCGGAAGTTCAGCAACGAGTAGACTCGAGTAAGAGATTATTGGTTGAATTCAAGTTGTAGAAGTGTAAATGCAAGTCTCATGGAGGGATTCCTTTTAAACGGTTCTACTGATCGGGATTTACCAGCCTTAATACACGGTCTCGGACGAATATCAAGGCCAAAATTGTGGTAATACAATTAGATGTCCTAAAATACTCGCGATAGAGAATCCAGATGTCATATAGTGTTCCATCTCACACTCTAGTAGGCTCCATCAAGGAGTGTGCCCGGTCTTTTTTTGCGATTTGTGTAAAGGCACTTGGATGTGTATCTTTGATTATCTGTCTGCCAGATACATGCCCTTTTAGACTGTAAAGTTTTGCTGGTTGTTTCAAGACGCGCAGATTACCCGAGTTTACTTGATCTGAGACTGGTCTCTCCGTATTTTGTCCTTTCCTTACAAATATCTCTCATACATACCATTAATACACCCAACCTAGCGTCTTCTGCCCTTGCCTTTTGGCTGAACCAACTCGAAACCGTCGTCGTCCACGATTGGACCCTTTGGCTCGTCATCGACATCCATCATCTCCTCTTTATGTTCGTGCTCTTCCTCGTCCGATTCGTCTGACTCGTCTGGGTTGTTTGGGTCTTCTTCGATGTGCACATGCACCTGCTGCTTGTTTTTCCCCGATTTTTCTCTCTCCTCCCACTTCTTATAAAGATCCTCGACGGTGGCATAGTTCTGCACTTCGCACTCTCTGTAGATCTGCAAGATCAAAGCGGCGATAGGCAACGCCGAGTCGTCGTCGACATTCGTATCAAACTCGTCCAACATCCCGTACAAAAGGGTCTCCTCGATGGAACCCACGTCCACGGTCTGTCCATCGAAAAGCTCGGCCACGATACCCGCGAGCCAGTCACGCTTTTCGGCTGAGTCGGCGCCGCCCCACGAATTTTGCACAGCAATGGCGAGCGAGTCCCATCTGTAGATGGCCATGCACACCCCAAGCTCGAAGCGGGCCTGTTGCTTTTCGTCGGAGAAACGGAGAGTTTTGCGCTGCGCGTCGGCGGTGACAAAGTCCGTTTCGTCGATGTTGATAGTAGTGGTCATTGTGGCTGTAGTGGTCGGAGGGGAGAATTAAGGCTAGGCTGAAAAATACCAAATATTTTATTTTTTTGGCCTGCATGGATATACCGCATATGCTGAGAAGATGGCATCCAAATGAGTTGTACCCACGGGAGGTTCTACTGGTGTTGACGAAGCAGATTATGGAATCTTCAACATTAATAGTGATTCTATCGGACACCAAAAATCACCAGTATCGACAGGCGGAAATGTAACATGCCTCTCACTACGTGGTGGAAACCAAGCACGCCCTGTTTATCGCGCTCACGCCATTAGATACGAAACTCTAATTATCATTTTATTAAAAGTCCTACACGTTAGTCTTACCTACCCCAGTTTTACCCACTTTTGTCTTATCCTAGAATATTACTCGTAGCTAGAAGCATGCTATATTATATCTCGCCCAACCTATCCTTGAGGTGACCCCTCAAAACAATACCTTACTCCCTGTGTATGTTTTACTCGGAACGACTGCAGTCGTACGAAAGGTGTGTCAGTCTGGCCCACGACTGTGTTAACCCTAGAAGCTTTCGATGGCGCGCCGGCTATTAATAGATAATATCGTAGAATCAACGATAATGCTACTGCGCCATGCCACCTACTCTTACAATCAAACGTGTCTGGTCATGCGGTACAGCCTCGGAGCGTGTGGTCGTGCACTCCCCAGGGCAGTGCGAGCAGTGAGGCGCATTTGCCTTGTAGCCACCATAAACTCTAACAGCAAGACAATGGTAAAAGTTTACGTTTCGTTCTGGTGTCATCACAAACTCGTTTCTTTTCCTCGAGAATCCCGTTCGTCAATACGCATATCTTGATTACCACTTTGCTGATTGATACTGTGATACCTTGTTCAATATAAACTCTCCTCGATTACCTGAATTTGCTATAGGACCATCCCTCATCGTTTACTCCGCACTTGCATTTGCCATTGATCACTATCTCTGGCTTCTGACCTCGCCATCGTCTCCAATTGAAAACACATTTTAGTCCTCAATACCCTGTTGAGTCCTCAATACCCTGTTGAGTCCTCAATACCCCGTTGAGCACTCGATTCTAACCACCGAAGCATCCGCCCGTCCCAGTCCCCTATGAGTGACCAGTCCGAACCGCTTCGCCGCTCGGCGACGCAAAATACAAAGAAAATCAACGCCGCGTTACGAGCGCTAAAGAACAAGAAACCCGCCACCGCTGAGCGCAACTTCTCCGTTCATGTCACCGAAGACGGCGAGAAGTTCGACACCACCAGACGTATTGTGGACAACGTTCCACCGCCAGCCATGAACAAGCCCGAAGACTCCGAGCTCTTTCTTTCCAGCGGGTTGCCGAACTACCACTTTTTGCAGCTGCACTTTCTCCGTGAGGGCCGTTTGCATGAGCACCAGGTGGTGAAAATCTTGCAACAAGCCACCGCGTTATTGTCTCTGGAGCCGAACCTTCTCACGGTTCCGGCTCCGGTTACTGTCTGCGGTGATGTGCACGGTCAGTTCTACGACTTGGTCAAGCTTTTCGAGGTGGGCGGCGACCCTTCCATCACGTCGTATCTCTTTCTCGGGGACTATGTCGACAGAGGATCCTTTTCTATCGAGTGTGTGCTTCTCTTGTACGCCATGAAATTGAACCACCCCACTACCTTCTGGATGTTACGAGGCAACCACGAGTGCAAGCACTTGACAGATTACTTCACCTTCAAGTCCGAGTGTTTACACAAGTACTCGGAAGGGGTGTACAACGCTTCTTTGGAGTCGTTTAACGCGCTCCCGTTGGCCGCCGTGATGAACAAGCAGTTTTTCTGCGTTCACGGTGGGTTGTCCCCAGAGTTGAAGACGCCACTGGATGTCAACAAGATCAACCGCTTCAGAGAGCCTCCTACCCGGGGGTTGATGTGTGACCTCCTCTGGGCAGACCCGATCACCGAGTACGATGAACAGGAAAGCTCGCCCAAGCCGTTTGTCGCCAACACCGTCAGAGGCTGTTCGTTTGCGTTCACCTACACCGCCACATGCAGCTTCTTGGAGCGCAACGGCTTGTTGTGCGTGATCAGAGCACACGAGGCGCAGGACGCGGGGTACCGGATGTACAAGCGGACCAAGACAATGGGATTCCCGTCGCTTTTGACTATGTTTTCGGCGCCGAACTACCTCGATCTGTACAACAACAAAGCCGCCATCTTGAAATACGACGGGGAGGTGATGAACATCAGACAGTTCAACGCGTCTCCGCACCCCTACTGGTTGCCAAACTTTATGGACGTCTTTACTTGGTCGTTGCCGTTTGTGGGAGAGAAGGTCACTGACATGTTGGTGTCGATTTTGAACATCTGCACCGACGAGGAGCTAGACGAGGACACTGAGTTGACGGACCGTCCTGAGGCGTTTGACGATGTTTCATCGGTGGACTCGCGCCGCAACTCTGCCGGTTCGATTGCTACTTCCGCGAGCGCTATTGCTGCTTCCACAGCCTTGCCTGGTGTTCCTGAGGTTATTCAAGAAGATTCGATAGAGGCAAAGAGAAGAGCCTTGAGAAACAAGATCTTGGCCATCGGCCGTGTTTCCAGGATGTACCAGGTGTTGCAGTCAGAGCAGGTTTCTGTGAACCGGTTGAAGGACCTCAACGGTGGCAACATGCCGAAGGGGTCGTTGCTTCACGGGAGCGATGGTTTGAAAGATGCAATCTCATTCGAAGAGGCCAGAAGGGCCGATTTGGAGAACGAAAAGTTACCTCCAAGCATGGAGGAGCAGCAGCAGCGCAAGGAAGAGATCGAGCAGGAGTTGGCTCACGGCGGCGTTGGCGAGCAGAACCCGGTCATCCAGAGACTTTTCAGACGCTTGTCGCAGAGCTAGGTATCTAGTGTTTTGTTCATGTGTAATTAAGCGGTCAGTAAGGTGTTTTAATTCAGAACCATGTGACTTGTATCGGGATTCCCCTAAACTGAGTGCGAACGCGAGCTGAGATTTAATGAAGCTTTGCCAAAGGCATGGGGAATCGGCAGCACCATCGTCTATGAATTGTCTTGAGATTCGTACTGTTGCAAAAAGGTGTTTGGTTAAGGCAGAAACGGCGCTCTCTTCCTACAATTATATAAGGCAAGAGCCGGATGATTATTTAAAAATCCTGTAAAATATGAAGGA
Source organism: Babjeviella inositovora NRRL Y-12698 (assembly GCF_001661335.1). NCBI lineage: Eukaryota > Fungi > Ascomycota > Pichiomycetes > Serinales > Babjeviella > Babjeviella inositovora. The sequence goes on along the minus strand of NW_017566846.1, from coordinate 555,350 downwards.
ATAACCTGAGAATGAAGTCACGATATAATTTTGCTAGCTCTTCACACATTCTACCAACGCCTTCAAATAGGCATCGCCGTCTAAATCCCCTGCCAACTCTTTCACAGCTTCGTGTAGATTCACCAAATACTCTACATTTGGCCCCAGAGGTCCCACCGAGGTTCGTATCACGGTGGCCGTTTGCTCCATGCTTTCGGGCCCCACAAACGATTCATTGTCAATAGTACCGATGTAAATCATCGACTGGATAAACTTTTCGCCGGTTTCTGGGTGGATCGGAAGTGAAGCGAGGAGTTTGCTGAGCTCTGGATCGGACGCCGCGGCGGCAGAAACGTAGAACGGCACGTGGTGGATAGAATAGCCGTCTTGCTCACGGACGTTGAGATAGTCAGACACTTCCGCCACGTTTTCGGGAGCAATGTAGTACGCTACCGCGGAAACGTGTAAATGGGCAGGGTCATGGTAGGTGTCCATGAGATCAGGGTTTCGCTGGAGATCAGAGGACGGAATCAAGGTAACCACACGGCCGGGCGACTCGGGAGTGCCTCTGTGGTCTGAGGATGATTGCCAGAATCGACGGATAAAACCAGTGAGATACCCGCTGACCTTGTGCTGGGTGAATGGAGGGGGCTTGTAAATAAGAGAGCCGTAGCCAATCACCCACATAGGTGGGGGGAGCGTGGACGGAGTTTGATCGACTGTCATTGTGTATGAACAATTCCGGAATTTGATTTTGTAGTAGGTTGGGCAACGCCGGCTTTGCTTCCTGCTAAATGAAGCGCTACAGCTTTCCCATCAACTAGTTTAGCGCTGGTAGAGGTTACTTCCACAGTTTGGGATTTTCCGATATGTCAGCGGTTGTGACTTTTCATGATGCCACGTGACTGGGATGATGCACATGAGCGTGCGGCTGCATCGGTAGTAGTCTAGCCAGGTTTGATGTATCTGCAACAGGACATGTTTGAAGCATGGTACGGCCATCGTGTGATTCACATTTTGTACGTTTAAACGTTGTCAAATGTGCATACTCGCCGTGTAATTGGCTAAAGGTTATGAAATAGGTATCTAGGCCCTACCAGTAGCCTGCTCTGCAAGGCTATGTATCTCTCTCCGGGTAACCTGGTCACCGCCGCACGCTTAATTCTGTTGAGCGGCTCCAAAACATCAACACATTTATTCTTATCTTGGCGCCGTGGCAGTCGTTCTTGGGGCGCCAATCTGCAGCCTCAACTTCTCGATTGAAGCTTTTATTCTTTCGCTGGTTCGCATATTCACATCCCACGGTTGGAGTCTACAGTACCACCAAAGCAATCAAACTAGACTCGCGTTTAAGGTCTTGAATCATATCTGTCACACGCACAGCATCGCTCAGACCACATTTCAGACAACCCAGTTGCTGAAACCATCACTGATTCCATTTGCAAGTTTTGCTGCACATTTGGTAATCAACCCACGGATCTGATTGCTAGAAAAAAAAATCGACATACTCCACGTGTCAAGTTATTTCGGTCTAAACTCGGGTCTGAAATTTTTGAACCTGAATGTGGAATCCCCCCTCAAACCTGATTATCATCTCTGGTTATTGTCTTATCCAACCGTTTTCTCAGTTTCTGGCCGCTTTAATTTCCCATGGTTTGGAGCCAACTTGATGTCGACCAGGCGCATATTGCGTACGCGGTCATTGGCGTGTTCACCACGCTCTTCTCACTCTGCTCACTCTTTGTGAAAGAAAAACTCTACATCGGTGAGGCCACGATTGCCGCCATCTGCGGCTTGATCGTCGGTCCGCACTGCCTCAACTGGCTTGACCCCGCCACCTGGGGCAATTCAGATTACATCACGCTCGAGATCTCGCGGATCGTCTTGGTGGTGCAGATTTTCGCCGTTGCCGTCGAATTGCCCAAGAAGTACATGCTCAAGCACTGGCTCTCGGTGTTTCTCTTGCTTGTGCCCGTCATGACCGTTGGGTGGTTGATGGTGGGCTTGTTCATCTGGATCCTTATTCCCGGCATGAACTTCTCCCACTCGCTCTTGGTCTCCGCCTGCGTCACCGCTACCGATCCTGTCTTGGCCGCGGCCGTTGTGGGTAAGGGCAAATTCGCCCGTAGGGTGCCAGGCCACTTGCGTAACATCCTTTCCGCAGAGTCCGGATGTAACGATGGGATGGCGTTTCCGTTCATCTTCCTCTCGTTATTCTTGATTGTACATGAGGGAAACGCCGGTGAAATCATCAAGGACTGGGTCTGTCTCACCATCTTGTACGAGTGCATCTTTGGGTGCGTTCTTGGTGCGATTCTCGGCTACTGTGGCCGCCACGCGATCAAGTTTGCGGAGCGCAAGGAGTTGATCGACCGCGAGTCGTTCCTCGCGTTCTACATCGTAATGGCGGTTCTCTGTGCCGGGTTTGGCTCCATCCTTGGAGTCGATGATTTGCTTGTATCCTTTGCGGCCGGCGCTGCGTTCGCGTGGGATGGCTGGTTTGCCCGCAAGACGGAGGAGTCGCAAGTCTCCACCGTCATCGATTTGTTGCTCAACTTGACGTACTTTGTCTACTTCGGTGCCATTATTCCGTGGGAACAGTACAACAACCCTGTGCTCGGGCTCGACGTGTGGCGTCTTGTGATCCTTGCGTTTGTCATCATCTTCTTGAGACGCATTCCTGCAGTCATGGCGTTAAAACCATTCATCCCCGACATCAAGACCTGGCGAGAGGCGTTGTTCTGTGGCCACTTTGGTCCGGTGGGGGTGGGGGCTGTTTTTGCCGCCATTCTCAGCCGAAAGGAGCTCGAGCACTATGCGGGCTACCACGACGTCCCGTTGGCTGTGCTCCCGGCTCCCGGTCAGGAGTACTACCAGCTCATCCAGGTGATTTGGCCGATTGTCACCTTTGTGATCATCACCTCTATCGTTGTCCACGGCTCGTCCGTCGCGGTGCTCACCTTGGGGCGCCACTTGAACACGATGGTCATCACCATGTCGTTCACCAAGACGGGCGACGCAGAGGGCAGCTCCCAGAGCTGGTTGGCCAGATTGCCAAAGATAGACACCACTGGCATGCCTTTCTCGTTGCAACGTGTGGATACAAACATGACCAAGGTTGACGGTGTGCCTTTGCTGCATACTAATACCGTAGAGACCAGCGGGGTGCCTGTGAAGCCGGCTGGCGGGATGGCCAGAAAGAAGCGCTCCAAGAAAAAGGTGACCAAGAAAAAGCATCGTGAGGCAAAGGAGGCCGAGGTGATTGATTTGGGCGCCAAACACAGAGCGCCTGAGGCCGAAGATGGGCCTCTCGAGAAGACTGGGTCCTCCAACTCTGAAACGCTAGGCCAGACGCCAGTGGACGAGCTCACAGAGGAAGCCTTGGAAGTGGACTCCGATGGGCACGTGAGAAAGCCAACCACCGTGTACCAGGAAGGGTCTACGGTGCTCATTGAAGACCAGCACGGTGAGATCTTGGAGACCCTCAAAGTGTCCCAGTCGCGCGAAACCGCCGACGAAGAGCGCTCCCGCAACCGTCGCAAACGTGCCGGCACTATTGGGTCTGGCTTGTCTCCAACCGCCTCGGCCAACTCCGAGAGCCAATCCGTTGGTGACGTCTCTGTCCACAGTTTCTCGTCATTGAGAAGACGCATTTCGCAGTTCTCGGAGGTGTCCGAGTCCTCAAGCTCCCTGCTCAAGTACAACTCCCGTGCCAAGCATAAAACGTCCAAGGTTCTCATTAACAAGGGTACTAAAAAGAAGGTGTATGCGTTCAAGCTAGACAATAACATCATCATTGAGAACGAGGAGGGAGAGATTGTGAGAAGATACAAGATCAACCCGCATGCCGATGTTCCGCCAGGTGATAACGTTCCTGTTGGCAGAAATCGATCGTCGTCTATAGTGAACAGAGCGTTGTCGATGGTTGGGTTGAAACAGATCGACCCTCAGGCTCCGACTCCGGTGGTGCCATTGGTGACCAAACCAGACACCGAAAAGGCCCAGGCCACAAATGGTTTCTTCATCCCAGGTGACGATGAACGCTCCGACGCCTCTTCGGTTCCGTCCCAGCGGTTGGAGGATAAGTTAGTGGGTTTATTGAGTCTGGAAGAAAAGACCAAGTTGGCCGGTGCCCAGCTCCAGCAGCAGCAACCACCGATGGTTGAGATTTTGGAGGAAGACTCGTCGCTGGAGAGCGATGAGGATGAGGAGGATGAGGAGACTGCGGTGGAGAGAGCCAGACGGTTGACTGCCTTGGGCGAATACTCTGCGCCCAGAGATGACGATGACGAGGAGGAGTTGGTACCTACCAGTACCATCAGGGGCTCTTCCCCTAGAAGACGGAGTAAGAAATAAGATTGTTTGGTTATTGTGTTTCAAAACAACTGTTCCGAGTTCTCTCATCCCCGTTATGTGTCTTTCTATATTTAACATCTATCCCAAAAAAAATGTCCCCTCGTACCTCTTATCTCTATATTTAATACCCATAGGATTACAAAATCGATGTTGTAGGTTAATTGATCAATTCCCTTAATGTGTTGCTTAGAAGGCATATGTATACTTGGCATTAAACTGTAAGCTAGCAAACCCTTTTGAACGTCTCCTCGGGACTTCCTTCCTCCATCTCTACCTCGTCCCTGGTTCTGACCAGCCCCGCAAGCGGGCCCGCCCCTACATCTACCAAGACCCCAGCGGGATTCGTCCCATTCTCAATTTCTCCCTCACGGTCGGACAAGTCATCGGCATCCCCGTGGTCGCCAAGTACGAGCTCGAGCGCTGGCATGTCGCCCACTGTTAATTCCAGTGCAGATGCGTCCTCCATTACGTCACCTTCCTCGTCATCCGAGTCCACGTGCATGGAGGAACACCGGGATAAGGCGGAGAAAATCGACGCAATCACCTGTGAGGCGTCGCTGTTGGCGTATAGGGCCGTCCATAGTTGGTTGCTGGCAATGTTTGCGTTAGTGTCCGCGCGGAGTTCAATCAAGCACTCGATCGTGCGTTCGTACTCTTCGTCGTTCTCGTCCACAATGTCGAGCAAATGCGACGGTTTGAGCTGCATGTAGATCAGCTGTGGTGTCTGCAAAGCGTGTAGCACGAGGTTCTGGTACGGCAACTCAATCCCGTGGTTCACAGCATTGAACCAGAAAATAACCGACACGTTCAGCACAAACAAGTCGATGACGGCCGGTGCTCCGGCTTGGAGCGCCGGATGAAAGCGCACGTCTCCAAGGGCTGTGAAGGCCAAATTGGTGGCCCCACCGTAGAGTACCGGGTATTCTTCGAGGGAATACTCCGCTGGGGTGGAGGCCTGGTACTGAGATATCGTCTCAAAGTTGGAGATTGACGGTTTGTTATCGATTAATCTAGGAGGTAGCATGTGTAACGTGAGCGGTTTTAAATCCCTTCAGGTCCGTGATGGCGGAGTGGTTTGTATATTTGTCGTAAACCTCTGTTTTTGAGGCTTGCGACAAAACCTGAACTCCAGGTTTGAAAAATCATTTTCGCAGCATGCAGGAATCGTACGCAGTCACACAGCATTGTGCGTCGCGAATCTAGCGATAGGAACGATACGGACCGTTGTCCGTTTCTAGGTAAGCAATAAGACCTACAATAGAGTGAATATGTACCTAGGAAATTGGAACGAAACTCCTGAATCTAATCAATTGTACGTCCTACATCGATGTCTTGCTTCATCTCGGTGTACACAGAGGTTGTCATAAGCACGCATGTTTAAATACACGTTCGTAAGCAACCAAATGTGATAGCTTATTGAACGGCTATTACAGTTATTTACCCAAAAAAAAACCACACTAAGGTTAAACCCAATGTACTGGTTCCTCCCATAACCACTAATATCACACCAAACTGCCTCTCAAAATATCAGTACTCTCACTAGGCATTCACCTCCCACCATACCGAGCTTGATATACTGTTACTCTGGGTAAACCTGATAACAGAATTGATAGTTGGCACTCACTCGCATCTTCAGTTAACAGCTCATAGCAGTTCCTCGGCGTAGTCCGGTCCCAGTCGATGCGGCAAGAAGCTCTCCGTGATTCCAAACGTCTTGATCAACCCCTCCCAGTCTTCATAACTGATCGCAAAGATCGAATGATTCGTCTTTACCGATTTGATCCCCTTCAGATGTCGTGCCTGGAGTTTCATGTGGTACGCCCTGGCGTCCTGAGCAGTAGCGATCTGGATCATCGGAACGCCCGCATCGTCTTTCACGATCTTGATCTTCCCATCTCTGGCTAAGAACGACATGTAGAACAAATTCTCCACCGATTGGGTGTACGACCGGGGATTGAGAAAGAATCGGAAAATGTTCAAGCCGTCGCTTAGGGCAGGATTCGCCGCTATGCCTTCCACCAAGCGCTGGTGGCACAGCTGAACCAAGTTCATGGTGTCGTTTTCCGCCTTGGCGACCAAATCCCCCACACTCACGTCCTGGGTGGTCACAGCCTTTCCGCTGTTCTTGGTGTCATCCGCCACACGCACCGCGCGCTTCTTCACCCGGCGCTCGATCGCCAACACGCCGTTCATGAAATCAAATTTTGGGATCCGCTTGGAGTGCCGGTAGAACATGGCCCCCATGTGGCGCCAGTTGAATGCGTCGAACGTGTTCTGGCCCGTGTAGTACGCCTGGTAGCGCGCGTTGTTGGCGTCCAAAAGCTCATTCTCCTGGGGCGTATACGGGTTGCGCGCACCCGCATGCTTCAAGTTTGTCACCAACTCATCCACATCGAGCTGCCGGTTCTTTCCACCGCTGAAACTGATGTATTTAGAGGCTAATACCCCGAGATAGGTGATGTCCTTGAGGCACGCGATGTCCGCGCCGAGCACTTTGAGTGACGAGTTGTTATCCTGGAGTACCTGTGTGTAGATTGCGTCGAGATCGGAGAGATCTCTGTTGATGATGGTGAACGCGTTGGTGTTAGAGGCGGCCGTGTTGTTGATCACATTTACAATCTTTGACTTCTCGGACATGACCTTTTCTTGAAGAAACGTGTATTGGTCGAGAAAGTGGAAGTCCTGGACCACTGGCTGGTGTTTTTTGTTTCTCTGAAACTTTGAATTTGTGTCATCATCTTCATCTTCTTCTTCATCTTCATCTTCATCTTCATCTTCATCTTCATCTTCATCTTCATCATCTCCTACCTCATTGCGGCTCGCGGAACTTTCGCCTTCCGTCCCACTGGCTTCTTCCTGGGCCATCTCCTGAACCTTCCTTCTCTTGGGGTTATCGGTTTCAACTGTGTTGGCATCGCGTTTATTAATCATTGCGGAATGTGGATGATGAGGAAAACATGTATAGTGTTAACGCACTGAATTCACACGCGAAAAATATGCGACGCGATGCGACGCGCGAGAAGATCGGTCGGGATTGAAGAAAGAAACACATGGGGTGCAATTCCACGTTCTAGGACTGAGCTAATCTTTGGCATTCTTAAAGTTTAATCGATATATAATCTGTACTACTTCTACTTTATAGGATATCAGCTCTTCTCGTGTATATCTTACGGACAAAAAGTACTCTCTTTTAACTAGACAATATCCACTAAATATACCAAAGATCGTAGTTTGGGATACTTGTAGGGAAGTCGTGTCAAAAAGCAACCATCTACTTAAGCGGGAAATGTTTATTTCTGACACTTTATCTCTTCAACCAAGCCTTAGCTTAGATTTACAATATCCAGGTTTGTCGACGTCTAAGTTGCAACGGATTTTAGCGAGCTACAGTCCATACAGATGTCCAAAAGAACTGGTCTATAACATTTATAGAAGTCGTAATATGAGTCTAGCGAGATAAATATAACATCCATGGCATACAAGACACCCGGTCAGTCTTTGGCCCGCTATCCCTGCAAGAAGAACGTCCGCCAGTCGCTCCACTTGTCGTTCTCATAGATATAAACCATGCTCGACCGCAATGACCCCATCAACTTGTCTGGTTCGTAGTCGTTCAACCACATGACGGCCGCCCAGGTGGTGATGGAGAACCAGAACCACGACTTGCGGTGCAACTTGCCTTCGATACGCGCGGTGTGCAAGTCGTTCGTGCCCTTGTTCTGCGCGATGCGCGAAGCCACGATGTTGCCGAGCGCCAACACCACACGCGAGAAGCAGTACAACGTGATCTGCTGTGTGATCGCCTTGCTGAAGAGCTTGTACTTGTGCGAGTAGATAAAGAAGGAACCGATCCCACCGGCAAGGAACGAATTGATGTTATTCGTGTTGGTCGCCACATACGGAATGGCAATCCCCAAGTGCTTGTGGGACGTGTTCAACCCGATCTTTGCGGCTTTGAAGATGAGCGCAAACAACCCGAGCGCGGACGCGTGGTTTGCGGTGGCCTTGAAGATTGACGTGATTTTCGCACGCGTCGACGCCTTTTTGAAGAGTGCCGCCATAACCAACGCGTGGGCGAACCGGATCCGGCCACCATACACCAACCCGTTGCGTGCCGACCGCAACGGCACGAGAAGCGACTGGTGTGCCGGGTCCGTAAGGAGCGCATTCAAGAGCTGTGCGACAGAGGACATGAGTTGAGGGAGGTTAGTTGGAAGAGGGTTGAAGCTGAGACAATGCTTGAAGGAAACTTAGAGTGTTTCGAACAGCAAACAGAGAAAATCGTTTCGAAGAGCTAACAGGGGAGAAGAGTTTCGAAGGGCTAGCAGAAAGGAAAAGGTTTTTATAAAGACACTGGAGATGTAATGAAAAAAAGATGAAAGATGGGCGCTGTGAAGAGAGTGTGCGACCTTGTGGAGATTTGGCTTATGTGTGAGCCATAATTCCCATGTGACAGCCGGTGAAAATGTGTGACACGTTCCTATCAGCCGGCTGGGCTCGGCCGCTGTGGGGAACATCGATGGTTTGTGAGGTGGGGTACAAGCATAGCGGTAGGTGCACGCCAGTCTCAAGTCCGCTCAGCAGCTGTGACATTATTTGATTCCCCGTTTTCTTCGTATAAGGCGTTTAATTCCAGAGAAAATAATTTAAAATCAATTATAAATACGTCAAGGGTTAGGTTATGCATAGATGTCTTTGGGGTACTCCTCCTGGGTCGGGCATGGCCTGTAGCCATGCTTATCACTATCGTATACGGCTTCTATATACAAAACGCTACCTATTCCAAAAGCCTCTCCACAGGGCCTTTCTCGTTTTCCAACGCCCACTTGACCGACTCGTAGCCTCCCAAGAAGACGGCACCGCCGCAGCTGATCCACATCACACGCGGACCAATCCCCTTCAAGAAAACCCTGGCGCCTTCCTCGCGGACCATTGTTGCGACAAGCTCAGATAACTGGACCTTGCTCTTCGCCAACATGATTCGCGTCTTGAGCACGTCCAACGGGGTGGTGAGTGCCGCCGCAATCCCACCGGCTAAAGACCCACACAAGGCACCCTTAAGCGGCGGGCACTTGCCATTTTCCTCCTTCCGCGCCACCATCTTCTTCATTTTCTCGTACAACGGAAACTGGATCATCGTGAAAGGGATTTCACGCGAAATAGTGGACCACCAGCCGCGGTAGAGGCCGCGGCGCACGGACTCGCCGGTCTTTCCCGCAAGAATCGCTTTCAACGCCTCAAGCGGCGTTCTGAACTGCGCCGTTTGCGTCCGCTGTTTCAACACCTCCGCCGGAACCCGCACCAAGCACGCGGTGATCTCCCCGATAGACGCAGAGGCCATGTGGTTGCGCACATCGTCGCCCAAAACCGGTTTAAGAAGTGCCTTAGAAGAATCATAGGTGATGAAAAACAAGGCCGCGGAGGGCGCAGAAGCCACCACTGTCAGCGAAAGGCCCTTGTAGATGCCTGACCAGCCCCCGTTGGTGAAAAAGCCGCCTTGTGCCTGAAGACGTGTCTTGAGCGTGTCTATGGGGTAGAAGAAGAGGTCGGTGGCTGTACCGGCACACGCCCCGCTCTGTGCTGTTAGTATGAGAAAGGGGAATTGAGGGTAAGAATCATAAGAGTAGGTTAAGAGTAGGATAAGAATAGGATAAGAGTATTGGTGGGGGTCAGACCTGTATATATCCAAGTTCCTAGCGCCGTGGAGTGGAAACGGTATGCTTCTAATATGAACGATGTAAGGACTTCGCCGTCATTGTTGCTTTGTGAACGATTTTCATAGAGACCCTCTCAAGTTGGGACATCTGGGTGCAAATTGTAGCAGCTTTTACCATATGTTATGGTCTGGGAGTACTCTAAAACTTCAAAGCTCTGCCAGATGAACATCTAAACTCGTTCTCGGTCAACGATCTCACTTCATCACATAGCGATTTCATGTACATACCACTAAGGAGACGAAAAAGTCCTGGCTGTTCATTGTCAGATGGAAGTTTCCTGCTCGATCCCTGGGTTCCTTTGAAACGTTTTATACCGCACTGGTGAATGACTCTGTAGTCACTTGAAGATATCGGCCTCGAGAAATCAGACCGGTTGTGTGCCGGATATGCTTCACGGCGGATTTACTGGTCAGACATGGCGAGAGGGGGTTGGAGGTTAAAGAAACGAGTATAGTGCATATAGGGTGGTATCCTGGAGTACAAGAATGGGATAGTTGTGTTGGAAAGAGTTTGTCGTTTTATTAGGGGGAAAGGAGGTTCCTAGTATCAATTGGGGCAAGATACGCAAATATAGAGCAGGACATATACTTCCGAGGGTGGTCGCAACAAGCTATAAAATAGACTGCTTAAGGGTAAAGCTCAGAAAGTTTATTCGGTAGTTCGTTGGTAATCGCGATTAATACTTTTGAGAATTTTACAAAATTGTGTAAACCGTGATTGTGGAAAGCATGCAGATGGTTTGCATTTGAATGTTTAGCCAGGTCAAGTCTGTAAAAGCTTAGCGGGCATAACATAGTTCGTGTAGCACAAATTGGATACAATGCGTTTACAATGAAACAAGACCGCATTACCGTTATACTCAGAACCGTTTGTGCGATAGATCTATAAAAAAAACTCTGGAAGCAGGGGATCCGACATAACTTTAATCTTTGCGGTAAAACCCATACCCTTTTAGCACGAAAGCCTCAAATTGCTCGTAGCCACTCACGGTGGCTGAAGAAACAAGCATAATCCCGTTCCTGTACGGTAAAATTTCGCCTGGCTGATGACTAACGAGCACTTTAATTAGCGCCTAGATGCAGGACGTCGCCTTTCCCATTATGGTGTTAATCCCGGGCGCTGGCTGGTTGCCACATTCATCCTTCATCGGCTTTATCCCACCAAACCATGTTGCGCGGATGAAATTTCCTCTTTCTTAGCTGCCACTATAACAGGAAATCTGGAGACATCTCAGTATTCCTTTGCCCATATTCGATATCCCTGCTTACATAAGCACATATCGCTCGGCACTTAAAAACTCAAAGCAAAACGAACCAAAGTCAGTCCTAGCTATTCCCACAAAGATGCTTTCGAAACAGATCTATCAGAGCTTGAGAGCTACCCGCTCTATCCGCTTGTTAGCGACCACTGCCGTGCCTACTGCCAAGCTCAGCTTGACCAACGCCACCAGAGACGGGTTTGGCGGACGCCCAATCTACTTGGATATGCAAGCGACGACGCCAACCGATCCGCGTGTCTTGGACAAGATGTTGCCATTCTACACTGGATTGTACGGGAATCCCCACTCGTCGACCCACAGCTACGGCTGGGAAACCGAGGCTGAGGTGGACAAGGCGCGTGCCCACATCGCTAACGTCATCAAAGCGGACCCTAAGGAGATTATCTTCACTTCCGGCGCCACCGAGTCAAACAACATGGCGTTGAAGGGGGTGGCGCACTTCTACGGCAAAACCAAGAGGCACATCATCACCACCCAGACCGAACACAAGTGTGTGTTGGACACTGCCAGACACTTGCAGGACGAGGGCTTTTCTGTCACGTACTTGCCAGTCGATGCGATGGGAATGGTCAGTTTGGCCGAGTTGGAAGCCGCCATCAGAAAGGATACATGTCTCGTCTCCGTCATGGCGGTCAACAACGAGATTGGTGTCATCCAGCCGTTGGCGGAGATCGGAAAGATCTGCCGCAAGCACAAGGTGTTCTTCCACACCGATGCCGCCCAGGCGTTTGGTAAGATTGAGATCGATGTGAATGCGTGTAACATCGACTTGATGTCGATCTCGTCGCACAAGATCTACGGGCCAAAGGGGATGGGGGCCTGTTTTGTGCGCCGGAGACCAAGAGTGAGATTGGATGCACTTGTCAACGGTGGGGGACAGGAGAGAGGGTTGAGATCCGGGACCTTGGCGCCGCCTTTGATTGCGGGGTTTGGTGAGGCTGCGAGGTTGATGACCGAGGAGTTTGAGGTATGTACCGCGAGGCATGTGAAGCATGCCGAGCTTATTTGCGCGTTTGGCGTAGATCGTGATGAATGAGTAGCAAGAATGGAAGAGTGATATTGATGGGAGAGTTTTGAGATTGGATTTATTGGATTTTGATATTGGCTATATTGGATTTTGATGTTGGATTTTGGTTCTGGATTTTGATTCGGGATTTATTGAACGAAATGACATTTATTCCTTTGATCCCACCAAAGACTGAACCTAGTCTGTCTCCACCCCCTCATTGATCTTGCCCTGGCCATTCTCATGATGACACTTATGCAGGGGAAGGGAACGAGTGGACCGGACCTAAATCTCCCGGCCCTTCTCCGCCCTGGACAATGTCCCACAAAATTATGCAAGGAGCTGACATGTTACTCATTCCACACCAACGATATTAACAAATACTAACCCCTTCTAGACTGACAACGCACACATCAAGCGTTTGTCCGCTAAACTCACCTCTGCTCTCCTCGAGATTCCAGAAACCACCTTGAACGGTTCCTCCGTGCACCGTCACGCCGGATGTGTCAACATTTCTTTTGCCTACGTCGAGGGAGAATCTTTGTTGATGGCCTTGAAGGACATTGCCTTGTCCTCTGGTTCCGCCTGTACCTCCGCTTCTTTGGAGCCTTCTTACGTGTTGCACGCCTTGGGCAAGGACGACGCCTTGGCTCACTCCTCCATCAGGTTTGGGATTGGTAGATTCACGACCGAGGAGGAGATGGACTACGTTATCAAGGCCATCAAAGAACGTGTCGAGTTTTTGAGAGAGATGTCTCCACTTTGGGAAATGGTCCAGGAAGGCATTGACTTGAACAGTATCGAGTGGAGTGGTCACTAAGCAGAGCAAATTCTGACCCAACCCATACCCCTCGCCAGGGTTACCTTATCTTGTATGTACTGAATTTTTTATTATGCTTAGTTAATGTAAATGAGTAGAATGCGGACAATATAAAGAGTCTTTCGCCGTATCGGAAAATCGCTCCCCTGTAGCTAATATGGCAGTATGTCGAAAACGTTTGTCCGTCTGCTCTGTGGGCCCTGCTCTCTTCGGTGAACTATTGGAAATTTTGACATAACTGACAACCTCTAAGTTTAATACCGTCTTTGAATATTTATAGACATGCTATAGAGCCACGAACACTATTTTAATCATCGCCCCTTCAGCTCCTCCACACAACCTCTCATCCGGCTGGCCCAGAGACCCTCCGTGCCGGATACCCGCTCCGCTTCCGGTACAGTATCCACTTAGCTGCCGGACGTGATCCCGATACCGGCCCTCCTTTCGCCCACCGAGTCACAATTTTTCAATCCCGGAGAGTATATAACTCCTCCACCCCCACATCCCAATTCATCATTGCCTCAGCGCCAACACAAACATAACACGCAATGTCCCAGCCAGAATTAAAGAAAGCCAAGACCTCCTCCAAGAAGACCATTGTGGTGCTTCCGGGTGACCACGTCGGTTCGGAGGTCACCGCGGAGGCCTTGAAAGTGCTCAACGCGCTTTCAGCCATCGACTCGTCCATCGAGTTCGAGTTCCAGCACCACTTGATCGGTGGCGCGGCCATCGACGCTACGGGTGTTCCATTGCCGGCCGAGGCTCTTGCCGCCGCCAAGGCCGCGGATGCGGTATTGCTCGGTGCTGTGGGTGGCCCGAAATGGGGTACTGGCACCGTCAGACCGGAACAGGGATTGTTGGAGATCAGAAAGGAGTTGAACTTGTACGCAAACCTCAGACCGTGCAACTTTGCCTCGGAGTCATTGCTTGAATTGTCTCCGTTGAAGTCGCACATCGTTAAAGGCACGGATTTCACCGTGGTCAGAGAACTCGTGGGCGGAATCTACTTTGGCGAGAGGGTCGAAGACGACGGCTCGGGTTTTGCCAGCGACACCGAGGCCTACTCTGTGCCGGAAGTGCAGAGAATCACCAGAATGGCCGCCTTTTTGGCCTTACAGTCCAACCCACCGCTCCCGATTTGGTCCTTGGACAAGGCCAACGTGCTTGCCTCCTCCCGTTTGTGGAGAAAGACCGTGACAGCTACCTTGGAGGCCGAATTCCCACAGTTATCCTTCCAGCACCAATTGATCGACTCCGCCGCCATGATCTTGGTCAAGTCGCCAACCAAGTTGAACGGGATCATCATCACCTCCAACATGTTTGGGGACATCATCTCTGACGAAGCCAGTGTTATTCCAGGCTCCCTTGGCTTGTTGCCATCTGCCTCGCTTGCGTCTTTGCCGGACACTAACACCGCCTTCGGGTTATACGAGCCATGTCACGGCTCGGCGCCAGACTTGGCTCCGGGTCTTGTGAACCCAATTGCCACGATTTTGTCTGCTGCCATGATGTTGAGATTATCCTTGGATTTGAGCAAGGAAGCTGATGCAGTTGAAGCTGCGGTGAAAAAGGCCTTGGACTCTGGGATCATGACTGGGGATTTGGGCGGTAAGTCGTCGACTCAGGAGGTTGGTGATGCGGTTGTGAAGTTTCTTCAGGAAATCTTGGCCTAGGTCAATTAATGCAAGCGTTGGCTTGCCTCACCTAGCATTTACTTAACGCTAGCTTAGCGCGCGCAAGTTTGTATATATACTAATATAGCTGGGCTACTATTGGAGTTTAACTATGATCCGGATTGGCCGAGTGTCAATCGGGTTGTAATGTATTGATTCATTGTTGGACGATTCGTGTACCTATGCTGGAATCAGTAAAACGTGATCTTCCCGGCACGCAATGTTCATGGCACATCCACTTTGGCAGTGGAGACCATGGAAATACCCAATTACGGATAAGACCATTTGAAAGTTCCCATATTCCGGTCCAGCGGGTTCCAAAACCAGATTGGCATCCATCACTTCGCGGAAACGCGTCAAGACCTTATATCAAACCTGCTTAACTACAAAGGCGGTGAAGCTTTTCGGATTATATCTTACGTTAAACCCCCTCACGTTCTTCCACCTTTTGACTTAATTAAACAACGCTTATGCCTCATATGCTGGGTGAGAGTCTAGGCCCCCATGGCCAGTACGTGCTATTGATCCCATTTTACTGTGAAACAAGCTGCAGGAGGATAGCTCCTCTCGCTGAAAAGCGCTCAGGTGCTATCCAAAATAATCTGCTTTCATACCTCCAACAGCTTACCCCATTCCGGTATATGCAAATATCGCGCTTGGTTTCAGATCTGTCGATATATTCCACACCCAACCGTGGCTCGTCTCGGCCCATTATCTTCCATGCAGCGACGTGCCTGGCAGGCCACGCGCGCGCTACGGCTATGCTGACAGGCGAAAAATCCAGGCAAACTGTCGCGCGTGGGCGGAAATATTCCGTAAGGAGTAAAGTGAGACGATCTTGGCAAATATTAGCGCCCCTAATACTTCCTACCACGCTGGTTTATAACTGATCCACCACAACTTATCCAGCTATCGATTCTTTTCGCTGACTATTCATCACCTACTACTGAAGTATCCTTGCTGCCCTGAAGAAACATTTGGGTAATCAAATACAACGGATATCCAGAGAGCCAGCAGCCACCTGAAAGATTTTAGGCAAGAGGATAATAGATATATCCGGATCTCAACGAACATCCAAAACATCCTACATCGAGATCCTACTTCAGACTGCACTTAGACTTCCTAACCATCAAGGATACCATATACCAGGCGCCTACACCGCTTGTACCCAGGAAACAGCATAACCTGCCAACCGGTACCCATATGTCCCAGATTTCCATCCCCACATACACAGCGACACCCGTTCAGTACCTCGTACGGCGGGCGTCGGATGCTACGTGTATATCGTGTCCCTCGGAGGCGCCGACGTGCCCTCTGTGCTCCTCTGGCGAGTCGTGTGTCCAAATCCCCCGGTCGTGTCTAGAGTGCGCGCTGCTGGTGTGCAAATCTACCGCGTCCGATCCCACGCTGCACATGACCAACGTCGGCGCAATCGTCGGGGGTGTGGTGGGCAGCTTGGC
Organism: Babjeviella inositovora NRRL Y-12698; assembly: GCF_001661335.1. Taxonomy (NCBI): domain Eukaryota; kingdom Fungi; phylum Ascomycota; class Pichiomycetes; order Serinales; genus Babjeviella; species Babjeviella inositovora. Next base: position 539,060 of record NW_017566846.1, on the reverse strand, counting down.
GGTGATTGCGCTCCTCGCGTTCATCTACTGGCGCTTCTTCTACAAGGTGAAGCGCATTGAGATCGAGGCCGAAGCCGAGGCCGACAAAGAGTTCTACGATAACATCCCCCCTGACGCGCACGAAGACGCTTCCACCGTGCAACCCATGCCACGCCGCAACGGCCCCACTCGCGTCACTGGCCCCAACCTCGGGCGCCGCCTCTCACAGCAAACCACCACCTCCACCATCAACACCCAGGCTTCCAACATCATTCCGATTGCGTACATTCCGGGTGTCACCATCCGACAGAACGCCAAGCCAAAGCTGGTCTACTCCACGATGGATGGAGAGTCCATGTTTTCCGACTGGAACACGCTCGAGGACGCCTCCATTGTGGAACGCAAGGGCTCCACGTCGAGCAAAAAAAAGTTGCCCACAACCACTGCGATCAAGGCGCAGCCACGTGTTGTGGACGTGCGCGAAAAACCCACACACGAACTGCCCGTGCGCGGCGCGTCCACCAATACTAACAACGCCGCGTCGCGCTTGCAAAACGAGTTGATCATGGAGGATGATGAGGACAACGAGAGCTTGTCGCACATCCAACAGCACGGCGACGACCCCTTTGTGCTCCACGAGGGCCCGGAAGAATCTGATGATGACGACTCGGACGATTCAGACCGCGAGGCGATCGAGGCCGCCACTTCCGCTCACCACAGCCGCCCGCAGTCCAAGCCGTCGCATGCGCCGTCAGCGCCGCCTTTTGCAGCTGCGGGTCCACCGCTGCGCATGCTGAGCTTGTCGCGCGCAGATGAGGTTTCGATCGCAGACTCCGGCAGTTTTGTCATGGAGTTTGGTGTGGATATCGACGAGCCGCGCAGCTTGGATCCCAAAACCGAAAGGCTCAGTCCTTTTCACGACGACAGCCGTGAATAGGGCGTGAATCTAGGAGTTTGGTGGATTACTACAAATGCTAAGTACATGAAGGGGTTTTTTAGGAAACATGTTGAAAACGTATGCTGATCACATGGTTGAAAACGGCTTTTTTGGTTCGAAACCTGAGTTTAATAACCGGGATACTAAGCTAAGTTTTTTTTCGCGGCACAACCGTTGGTATGTGAGTTATAGAGATGAGTATGGTTTTACTCTGGTTACCCCCCTGTTCTATGTGACTAGGTTTAATTCGTATTTTGGCGGTATCGACGAAAGGATTTATTGTAAGTGGTGTGTGAATTGATATTATGGTATTTCCACATAACTATTGTCTAAGGAAACTGATTGGTTATAACTCGGGTCACGGCTCAAACTGTGAAACTCTCCTCCGACCCGTGGAAAAGATCCATACGGATACAATTTATTATAATGTATTCAAGTACGTGCCTTCTGAAAACTCTCATGGTCATATATACGTCACAAAAGAATTACCGATAATTGCACGTTGCATTGCCCATACTAGGAGATTACACTGGGTAATAGCTATAGCAGAAATACTACGCATATGACTGACCTAGAGTGCCGGAGCTTCTGGGGGTGACCGGTGCTGTAAAAAGCATTGCTTGTTTTAGTCATGAGGAACTTCTACCGTAAAAGCCTAATAGATTTAACCTCAATCTAAATCTAGCTGCAAAGATTGAAAACTCGAAAATAAAATTAATGGTTAAACAGACGATACCAGATTAGCTAAATACCGGGAAAAGGGATAAACAATCGGGCGAAACACTAAACAAAATCGCCATTGAAATAAGAAAAACTAACTTGGAAAAGTTAAGCCCTATAAGAGAACTCTGAGGTGAAGCTTAAGGGGAAAATTCTCTCTCCTTATCGTAGCCAGAGGTAGTGGCACCTTCGGTTTCATGCACCATCTTCTTCAACCCATCTTCACCTAATCTCTCCATCATCTCTTGAGCATCAAAAGTGACAACCTCGGTCTTCGCGAAGTCTCTGGCCTTGACCTTGTTCTTGAACAAGGTATCCAACTCAGCAAAAGTTCTGCCCTTGGTCTCAGGCAACTCGAACCAACACCAAACGGCACCGAGGAAGGCAAAGCCTGCCCAGAAGAACCCAGTCTTGGCCTTCCAGTTCCAAGCATCTGTATTCAACATGTATGGCATGATGACAGCGTTGAAAATACCAGCAACATTGTACACATTTCTGGAGATAATAATCGACTTAGTTCTCAATCTGGCGGACGGAATTTCGGCAACGAGACAGTAACACACCGGACCGATGGTCAAGTCGTATGTGAAGGTGAAGACAAGTAAAAGCGTCCCAATACCCCACGAGGCACCCTTCGAGTTGAGACACCCAAGAACTCCGACTAAAATAAGAAGAATGGTCTGAGCAGAGAGACCGAAGAAATAAATCTTGAATCTACCAACTTTCCGAGAGACGAACCAAGATCCGACAGTACCGATGAGACCCAAAACGTACTGCACAATCGTAAATGTGAACGAATTACTGGTGCTCAAACCAGCCTGTTCATAGAAGAAAGTAGAGTAACCCATCAAGGCGGATCCAGTGAGATTTTGAAGAGTCCAGACCATGGCACCGATTCTAGTTCTTCTCCAGTTACCACCCTTGAAACAATCGAAATAGGAGATACCAGCCACCAACGCAGCTTCTTCTTCGTTAGCCAACTGGATTTTGGCGGTCATTGCATCCACAAGAATACTCTTATCCGGAATATTCTCATTCTCGGAAATCAATCTGCCTAACGATACCTTAGCTTCGTCAATTCTTCCTTTCTTAACCAACCACCATGGGGATTCTGGTGCCAAGTAGATACCAATCATGATTGGAATAGGCCACATCCACTGGAGCGCAAAAGGAACCTTGTAGGCCCATTTTGAGGCAGAACCAGCGTAGGACTTCAAAACACCCGAGGCGATCAACTGTCCGAGGATCCAACAGATGTTGACGTAAGTGGTCAAGTAGAATCTCAAGACTAATGGACAAACTTCGGAGGCGTAGGAAACCGTCAAGGTCTGGAAAGCACCCCACGGCATCCCTAACAAAATTTCACCAACAGCAAGCATCGCAAGATCCTTGGCAAAGAAAAGAATAAAGATAAAGCCGATGACCAACATAAGCGAGCCAATCAAAGTCCAACGGTAACCGATTCTGTCAGCAATGATACCAGCGGCAAACAACCCTATGATCTCACCGACGTTGGTGCACATACTCAAACCAGTTTGCCACTTGGCTTCAATCGTGTACGTCCCATCTTTACTAAGAACACCGTACTTTTTCGAGAAGGCTGGAAGGGCGTAAAAAGAACCCAACAAGACGACGTCATAGCCTTCCATGACGATAGCAGTGGAAAGAATGATGGACCAGAGAACAGCCTTGGGGAAGGTTCTCAACCCCTCCTTGAGCGGCATTGTCTTTTCTTGGCTTTCGTTGGCCTGGGCGTCACTGGAGAGCCCAAGGAACTTGGCAATGTAGTCGTCCATCTCCGGGTTGTTGGCGAACTCGGAGGTGTGCTTCTTGTCAATCTCCGTGACAAAGTCGATCCCGGACTTTGGATCCTCCACATTTTCCATGTGAACGTTCAGCATTGTGGTAGGTTTGTATTCAAAAGAGTATAGGGGTTATTGAATAGTTGAGGTGTAGTTTGAAGGAACTCCAACTCCGACGGATAGTCAATGTCTTATATAGCCCTGCTGGTCTGCATGTTTGCGGGGAGAGATGGTGGGGGTATGGAAGCTAGCTGCTGCAGAGAACACTCATCTGATGGTAACCCCAGCTTTGTGAAAAGGCTTGACGAGTGTGACTAGATCAGCCGAGGCGACCTATATGGTTTTCAATGGTGCATGGCTTAGTGCAGGAAGGTGCGATACATGACATGCTGCACGTAGTGCATATTAGCCGCCGAATGATAAAACAAGAGTTTTGAGACCAGTTCCCCATAAAGGCCGATCAGACAAGAAGCCTTGGTCTGAAAAAGCTTGATCATTTGCGGGATCGTGCTATTCAGGGAAAGTCTTGTCCTTACCGGAGTAACGATGATTGGTGTAACCCGTAAAGGTGGAGAGAATGTGGTGCATGTGCTTTACGCTACTCAGTGCAGCTGAGACGAGGCCGTATTGCAAACATTTCCACAAAAAAATCTTAGCAACCTTCCCTCGGGTGATCCGTTTCCATACAATTAGACTTTTTAATTTCTTTTTTTTCCTTCAACCTGTATCCTTCTAAACTCTAGAGTCACCCGGGCTCTCAGCTTGCTTACGATGCTCCTGGATGACCAGTATGCGCTGCGGGGCTCAAAACTAGAAGCCGGGATAATCTCCGCATGAATCGTCGAGAAATTAGTATTTCCGAGCGGCGCTCGAGCTATGCGCTGCCTAAAGTGGAACCGCCCCACGCAGCACTAAAGCAACCTTAAGGCTCGAATCGGACTTGAGATTTGCGGAGTTATCCACCTACGAAGGTTCCTGGCACGACAACCTGTGGCATCTAAGCATTTAGAGAGGGTCAGAGATTTATTGGATGCAGCTTTTTATGAAGCTAAAACGCAGCGATCGCACCTTTTGGCACTTAAGTGTGCACTTTTGGAGTGCGAAAGGTCATGCCCTAGCCGGCAGGGGGAAGCATGTAAGCACCCTAGTATCACCTGTATTAGCGGGGATAAATTAGAACCTTGGTAGATTCGTCTAGATATTTGGTCATGATGCATAAAGTTTGGAGTATAGAATTCGCACCTAACTCCCCTTGCCGGCCTGTTACTAGTTACAGCCAATGGATTTCTTTTTTCGCATTCAATTCTTCGGCCATGTTTAATTTGACTTTTACAACTATTTACGGTGACGGCCTAAACACTTGATGACCTATTGTTGGGGGGCCGGTACCTATGGACTGCTATTAGCGATTGGCACCGAGCCACAGGTTTTTCCGAACTCCGACTGGCTTTCTCAGAATGATACGTTCCCCACCTGATCTCGTTGGCTACGGGTAGAAATTTAGAAACCGTCAGTACTGAGTGGGTGACAGTAAATTAGTACCGAAGTGCAGCCAGTAAACACATTAGCTCAGAATACAGTCTATTGTGGAGCTAGCCTCTGGAGGCTTGATCTTCAGCGATACAAACTGGAATGTATTTCCCTCAGACTAGTCTAAAGCTGTGCAACCAGGGGTACCTACGTCACTACCAGGACTCTTCCTGGGGGCGAGCGGGGTATTTTCTATAGAACGCCAAGCACATATCCCTGTATGTGTTCGCATCATCTCCTAAAGAGGAACCCCGCCCATGGCTGTCCGAAAGTGCATAATCAAGGAGACTAAATCCGCAACTCAGAGGAGTGCGTCTACTGCATGTCGTAGCGCCGTGGCCCCATAGTTTATAGATGCGTATTTACTTCAAATTCTAGACTTCTATGCATATGGCATAAGCCCGAAGTCTAAGAAAAAGAAACGGACCTCCGACTCCGCTGACACAGTGGGAAAATCGCCGTGTTTGAGTTCTCGCGGTGACTCAGACTTGCGAAAATGAGTAGGAGGAATTTGTAACCTTGCAGTTTAACCACCTGACCGTATCTCTCAAGTCCCCCGATAAAATTTAGTGAAGCATGGTCCCCCTGCAGGCTAGCTTCGGTGTTACTCTCTGAAAACAGTCTCGGGCTCCTGGTGTAACACGTTATACGATAAATCTGTGAAGATGGAAAGTGGGACTAGACTTTAAGCTAGGTCCAGGCGCATCATCCCCGCCGGTACCTCGCACCGGCCTGCTCCATCACCTCATCGGGTATGCAAAATGACATGGTAAATTCAATCAGTGTCACTCTCTATAAACGAGCCGAAAGATTTTACGGATATCTCCATCACGAATCGTAAAACTAAAATTTTAGACGATCAAAAAGAAGCCATTCTCCGCTAATCATGACTAAATTCCAGCTCTGGAAGCAGCTTCAAAGTTTAACGGCATTTGAATTATCCCCTGGCAGCAATACTAATCAAGGTCGATATTTGAATATACCGTTTACGTTTAGATATTTGACAGTTAGGCTTTTTAACGCCTGTTGTTTATTTCGCTATCGCGTGAAACGAATTTACACGATTAGGACTAAACTTTCAATGCCTGTGGACACTCTCTGTATCCATATCTGTACTTCAGCTGGATTTCAAAAGCAAAACGTTTGAGTTAAAATTTGCCAGATCAACTGGATAGTAGAATTAAAGGAAAAACAGGTGGAGAGAGCATCCACCTAAAAATAAGAAAAAGCAGTTCAAAGGCGACTCTAGTCCCAAGGGAGAACTTAAGGAGATAATTCTCTTCCATTGTCGTAGCCAGTGGTGGTGGCACCTTCGGTATCTTGCACCACCTTCTTCAACCCTTCCTCACCTAATCTCTCCATCATCTCTTGAGCATCAAAAGTGACAACCTCGGTCTTTGCAAAGTTTCTGGCCTTGACCTTGTTCTTGAACAAGGTATCCAACTCAGCATACGTTCTGCCCTTGGTCTCAGGCAACTCGAACCAACACCAAACGGCACTGATGATGGCAAGACCTCCCCATAAGAATCCAGTCTTGGCCTTCCAGTTCCAGGCGTCTGGGTTCAACATGTACGGCATGATGACGGCGCTGACAATACCACCAACGTTGTATACATTTCTAGAGATGATAACCGACTTGGTTCTCAATCTGGCAGATGGGATCTCGGTAACAAGACAGTAACACACCGGGCCGATAGTCAAATCATACACGAAGGTGAAGATAAGTAAAAGCGATCCAATAGCCCACGAAACACCCTTCGAGTTGAGACACCCAAGAATACCAACCAAAATAAGAATAAAGGACTGGGTACAGAGACCGAAAAAATAAATCTGGAATCTACCAGCCTTCTGAGAGAGGAACCAAGACCCGACAGTGCCGATGAGACCTAAAACGTACTGCACAATCGAAAACGTGAACGCGTTGCTTTTGTCCATACCAGCCTGAATATAGAAGTAAGTGGAGTATCCCATCAAGGAGGAACCAGTTATGTTTTGAATGAGCCAAACCATGGCACCGATTCTGGTTCTTCTCCAGTTACCACCCTTGAAACAATCGGTGTATGAGATACCAGCCACCAACGCAGCCTCTTCTTCGTTGGCTAACTGGATCTTAGCGGTCATTGCATCCACAAGAATACTCTTATCCGGAATGTGTTCGTTCTCGGAAATCAATCTGCCTAATGACTTTCTGGCCTCGGAAATCCTTCCTTTCTTAACCAACCACCATGGGGATTCTGGCGCCAAGTAGATACCAATCATGATTGGAATAGGCCACATCCACTGAAGCGCAAATGGAACCTTATAAGCCCACTCAGAGTCGGAACCGACGTAGGACTTCAAAACGCCCGAGGAGATTAACTGTCCAAGGACCCAACAGATGTTGACGTAAGTGGTCAAGTAGAATCTCAAGACTAATGGACAAACTTCGGAGGCGTAGGAAACCGTCAAGGTCTGGAAAGCACCCCACGGTAACCCCAACAAAATCTCACCGGCAGCAAGCATTCCGAGACTCAGCGAAAAAAAGACGATAAAGATAAAGCAAATGACAGCGAAGAGCGATCCAATCAAAGTCCAGCGGTATCCAATTCTGTCAGCAATGATACCAGCAGCAAACAACCCTATGATCTCACCAATGTTAACACACATACTCAAAGCAGTCTGCCATTTGGCTTCAATCTGATATCCCCCATCTTTACTAGGAACACCGTACTTCTCTTGGAAGGCTGAAAGACCATAAAGAGAGTTCAACAAGTTTGTGTCGTAGCCTTCCATGATGATGGCAGTGGAAAGGACGATGGACCAGAGAGCGGCCCTGGGAAAAGTCTTCAACCCCTGCATGAGCGGCATCGTCTTTTCCTGGGTCTCGTTAGCCTGGGCGTCACTGGAGAGTCCAAGGAACTTGGCAATGTAGTCGTCCATCTCCGGGTTGCTGGCAAACTCGGAGGTGTTCTTCTTGTCAAGCTCAGTGACGAAGTCGACCTTGGTGTTTGGGTCGTCCAAATCTTCCACGTGGGTATTCAGCATGTTTGTAGGTTTATGGTAAGGTAATATAACTCTTGTCTAGATGAGGTAGGAATAATCGGTCTGGATGGCAGAAGTTCTCTGGTATTTATAGAATCTATAGAGACACCGCTAACGCCGGTCTGAAATATTCTGTGTGATGAGTCCAACCGAAGTCTTGTCTGGCAGAACCCCGGATTTGTAAAGAAAACTTTCCAGGGTCATGAATATCTGGGCTGGGGTGCAGTCATGCGTGGGAGAGGACATCCAGCCCAAGAGAAGGCAGCAGAAGTAACGGAACCAGCACTTCTTGGACGAGTCTTGGCGTGCCGTAAATCTAGACAAATATATGTACTGCCGATCACGATCGGTTCAGGTGACCTTGCAGACCTGTGGTCCGGACACTGAGCTAACCAAAACAAAAAGGGGGATCTTAGACGCTTCAATGCTCAGCATTTGGTCTAAACTCTGTGTTTGGTTTTATTCATCCTTTGTGTGTGTATTCTGGCTCTCAGGGCCCTGTTGGACCCTTGAATCGTTTGTAAAGGCCCCCAGCCATATGTCACGTGAATTATCGGCGTAACCTGGCTCGGAATATCCCTGCACCTCAAAACGCACGTGCCCGATATATATTTCCAGCTGCAGGTCCGTGCATGTGCAGCGGCAGAATTGCGGCAGGACTAAGAAGGTTTCTTAGGCGTTGACGCTCTGGATGCACGAAAGTGGAAAGGCTCCGCTGGTGGATGGTTTTGGTGTCACGTCAGAGCGATATTGGCCTCAATTCGGAAATGATTGAGTCACAAGACCACCTCCCCATGATTCATCATAAAAACTGGGGTCTGCGGACCTTCAATGCAATGTGACGAGCGCCGAAACTGGAGTCGCTTCGTGAGAGGCGCGGCAGCCACTAGAGTTGTTGCAAATCCACTTCTCGCTAAGTGGCTATACATTGGTGGGCTGGGCGTTTTGCGGCAATTGAACAAAATCTCTCCGATCTCACCACTGGCAAATGTACCTTCACTCCTAAAATGCAAGCGTATGTGAGTTACCCCCACTTCAGGTTATTCAAATAGCCTAAAGTACAAGCCTGTGCATTATTTTTGGGATAATGTCAGCATTTAGGTTAGGACCTGTTTCGTCTTGGAGAATTATCCGAGCGAAAAATCTTACAAATCAGGCACATTACCACGCTATATGGGTTGCCTTACCCTCTATGGAAGTACTCCCGATATGGTTTTTTTCGAGCCTATGTCGCTGTATTCTATGCAAGTGCTGAGCCGAAAACTCTATGTAGGATGTACCCCACCACTTTTCGAATCTCCGTGCACCACCGGAGAGAATGAGCGTGGCGCATCACCTGATGGTGTCTACGCTCGCCAGAAATCAAGTGGCCTGAGATTCCGGTACAAGGCATCGTTGATCTTGCATTTCAAAAGCAAGAACTGTATCCACAGTGCATTACTAAGGGCTGTGGCTCACTACGAATTAGGGCGCCGTCCGGCATATCCTCTATTTGAGCAATTAACGGGCATGCTCTTATGAGTCGCCCGAAAATCTATCGCATGGGCTGCGGCGTGTGAAGAGCGTAGGCCACAGAATGACTCGGACGTTCGGTGCTGTTCTACTGGGAAGATTTGACAGCCTAACTAAAATTGGCTGGTGTTACTCTCGTAGTAAGAACTAGAGTATCCTTCAGTGGCTCAGCGTCTCATCCACCCCTCAGCTCAAGTGCTACCTGGGGCGGACATGTAGGCTACTTTTTTTTCCCTAAAGGGTTATCATGTTAATCACCAATACAAAATATTTGTGTCGTATTGCGCTAATTAGGTTTAGTTTGCTAAGCCTGCAGCCCTAAATACTGTTTGGGCCATACCGCTAGGTCTCACCTGACGTTGCCAATATAGTGGAGTACATGACCTTAGAGGGGTAAAGCAGTAATTAAATCCTAAGCTAAAAGTTTACCTCGGAAAGTTAGGATATCATACGCGGGGTTTCGCTCTGTGCCCCAGAATTCAAGGTCTGTCATGTAAAAGTCGCCACGACAATACCTTCGGCGTGACCTAAAGTGGTTAGGTCGGGCAGTATAGATGAGACGTTTTAGCAGTTCCCATTTCAGCAAGTGGAGGCGTCATTCCCGGAAATAACTGAGGGGTAAGCCATATTGAATCGTCTACGGACAAAAATTTGAATAAAGTTACAGATGTCAGGTAGATATAAGTCTTTAGGCGCATCAATTGTACAGCTCATTATCTATCAATGGCTAATACTTAGAGTTATATCAGTTCGCTTATAAGTCCAGTTTTCTAATATGATATCTGAACAATGATTCAGTAAGCTTGGAATCGACAAGGTGAGCGAAACCTGATCCGCAGATGGATAAATGAATAATCTTCGTAGCTTGAAGACATCCAAGGACTGAGTGTTGGAAGAGATTACCTTTGATCTATGACTTCAGCCCTGAAATTACGTCGTTATCCCCACGAAATGCAGTAGCTTTAATCCCATGGATAACATTGGAGAGCGTCCAACGAATTAAAGTAAGACAGCAAGTTGGTTTCAACTCATCTCTAAATCTCTGAGTACTTACCTGTATCTGGCAGAGAAGGGGTCAAGAAAGAACCACCTGAGAATAAAAAATATGCGGTTTGTCGAAAATGTCTATTTCTGATTCATCCTGCGTTTACAGAGCGTTGGCTTGTAGAACTGGACGAATCAACTCCAGTTTATACCTCGTGATGCCTTGCCTATAGCAAGTGAGCAAGCCCATCGAATATGATCCATAGCTGGAACATCCACCTTGGCTGTTTTTAAGGTGCCAACCAGACAGATTTCGCCAGCCGATATCTTACCTCCGATCGGATATTTCGGTATCATATCTTTCTCAGGTATACGCAAGGACATATCGCCATATGACGATGCTACTCTCAGCCCTCCGTATATGAAGGCATTGACTCCTCCTCTCGTGTATATCTTATGGATGAAAAGTATTCTTGTATATCTATGTGGGTAATGAGATAACCGAGTATGCTTGGCTGGTCATTAGATATGAATCATATATACAAAGGCAGTCAGTCGGTCTTCAGGCTTGTTACAGAGGTTAATATGTTGTAAGCGTTTCCTGTTATATAGTCTCACATAAGATAAGACACCGTTACTAAATCTCTGGAAGCAGCCTCAATGTTTAGCGGCATCTAGATTTTTTCCATGACGGCAGATCAAGATCACTCTTTACATATACCATTTGCTTGGGTAATTATTTAGCTATCGTGTTAAATAAATCTACACGGTTAGGGTTAAAAATAACCAGGTCAACTGGATAGAAGAATTAAAAGGAAAACAGGTGGGTAAAACACCCACCCAGAAAGAATATCTTGGAAGAAATTATAAAGAAAATCTTAAGGAGAGAATTCCCTTCCATTGGCATAGCCAGTGGTGGTGGCACCTTCGGTATCTTGCACCACCTTCTTCAACCCTTCTTCACCTAACCTCTCCATCATCGCATGAGCATCAAAAGTGACAACCTCAGTTTTCACAAAGTCTCTGGCCTTGACCTTGTTCTTGAATAAGGCATCCAACTCAGCAAAAGTTCTGCCCTTGGTCTCAGGCAACTCGAACCAGCACCAAGTGGCACCGAGAAGAGCAAAGCCAGACCATAAGAATCCGGCCTTAGCCTTCCAGTTCCAAGCATCTGGATTCAACATGTACGGCGTCAAGACAGCGTTGATAATGGCACCAACGTTGAACAAATTTCTGGAGATGATAACCGACTTGGTTCTCAATCTGGCAGATGGGATCTCGGTAACAAGACAGTAGCATACCGGACCAATGGCCAAATCATACACAAAGACAAAGACGAGTAAAAGCGACCCAATTCCCCACGAGGCACCCTTCGATTTGAGGCATCCAAGAATTCCGATTAAAAGAAGAATAAAGGACTGAGTGCAGAGACCGAAGAAATAGATCTTGAACCTACCAACCCTCTGAGAAACGAACCAAGACCCGACAGTGCCGATGAGACCCAAAACATACTGCACAATTGTGAACGTAAATGCATTGCTTTTATTCATACCAGCCTGTTCATAGAAGAAAGTGGAGTATCCCATCAAGGTGGAGCCAGTCATGCATTGAATGAGCCAGACAATGGCACCGATTCTGGTTCTTCTCCGGTTGACGCCCTTTAAACAATCAAAGTATGAGAAACCTGCCAGCAAAGAGGCACCTTCTTCGTTAGCTAACTGAATTTTGATAGCCATTGCATCCACAAGAACAGCCTTATCCGGGATATGTTCGTTCTCGGAAATCAATCTGCCTAATGACTTTCTGGCCTTGGAAATCCTTCCTTTCTTAACCAACCACCATGGGGATTCTGGCGCCAAGTAGATACCAATCATGACTGGGATAGGCCACATCCACTGGAGCGCAAAAGGAATCCTGTAAGCCCACTTCGAGGTAGAGCCGACGTAGGCCTTCAAAACACCCGAAGCGATCAACTGTCCGAGGACCCAGCAAATGTTGACGTAAGTGGTCAAGTAGAATCTCAAGACTAATGGACAGACCTCCGAGGCGTAGGAAACCGTCAAGGTCTGGAAAGCACCCCACGGTAACCCCAACAAAGTCTCGCCGGCAGCAAGCATTCCGAGACTCAGCGAAAAAAAGACGATAAAGATAAAGCAAATGACAGCGAAGAGAGAGCCAATCAAGGTCCAGCGGTATCCAATTCTGTCAGCAATGATACCAGCAGCAAACAACCCTATGAGCTCACCGACACGCACACACATACTCAAGGCAGTCTGCCACTTGGGTTCAATCTGGTATCCTCCCTTTTTGCTAGGAACACCGTACTTCTCTTGGAAGGCTGAAAGACCGTAAAGAGAGCTCAACAAGCTGGTGTCGTAGCCTTCCATAACTATTGCGGTGGAAAGGACGATGGACCAGAGAGCAGCCTTGGGGAAAGTCTTCAACCCCTGCATGAGCGGCATCGTCTTTTCCTGGGTCTCGTTAGCCTGGGCGTCACTGGAGAGTCCAAGGAACTTGGCAATGTAGTC